>NW_026602150.1:0-24051 GCF_029448725.1 Salvelinus fontinalis | reverse complement strand
CAGAAGCTGCAGGGCGGATTCTGCAGGGCGGATGCTGCAGGGCGGATGCTGCAGGGCGGATGCTGCAGGGCGGATGCTGCAGGGCGGATGCTGCAGGGCGGATGCTGCAGGGCGGATGCTGCAGGGCAGATGCTGCAACAATGATCTGCTGGAGAATGTCTCTCAGCATTGCCTCTGCCTTGTTGCTGTTGAGTTGGAGGAAGTTGTTCTGCATCCAAGAATTGCCTTCTTCCAGACAGTTGGACAATGTTGACAGAGCAGATGTTGTATAAGGCATTGTTTTAATGCACACCTGTATGTTGTCTGCGTTGCAGTGGAAATGGACACTGCTGTCTGAAGAGCTGGCCAAGTGGGGGCATGTAGAGCAGGAAGAGGATAGGTCCTAACACCTACCATTGCAAGCTATGATGGACTCCTCTGATCTTGCCTCACTGAGGGTGACGTACTGCTTGCGGTTAGAAAGGAGGAGTTAAACCAGTTTAGGGCAGACCCACAGATGGTAGTGTGCTGTCTGAGGGGCTGCACTAGAATGGTTTGATCTACTGTGTCAAAAGCAGCACTGAGGTCCAGAAGAACCAAGATGGTGGAGGATCCTGTATCTGCAGCAATGAGCAGGTCATTTACAACCTTCACCAGGGCTATCTCAGTACTGTGCATGGGCCTAAAGCCAGACTGGAGAGCTTCATAAAGATGGTTAGCACTGAGGTGTGACTGAAGCTGAGTTGCCAGTATGTTCTCCATTGCTTTAGATAAAAATGTGAGGTTGGAAATAGACCTGTAGTTTGAGAGAAGGTCTCGGTCAAGGGATGGTTTCTTGAGCAAGGGGGTGATGACAGTGATGTTGAACAGTGACGGCACCTGCCCAGTATGGAGAGAATTGCTGAACAATTTGAGAGCAGCTGAGTATGTTTTGAACAGTGATGTTACATTAGGGTCGTGGGGGCCACTGGTAGTCTTCATTTTATTAGAGGATTTCTACCACAGCAGAAGGTGAGACCAGAGCTAAATCACTTAGAGGGGGGGCAGATATGGGTGGTGGGTTAGGAGCCAGAGTGGGGTTGAGGTTGGAGAATACAATGTTCTTTCGAATGGTGTTGATTTTAGCCTTGAAGAACTCAGCAAATCGGTTGCATTGTTCGGTACTTTCTGAAAAAGTGAAAGAGAAAACAGTTCCATTTTTTGAGATTGGGAAACCACCCAGCAGCATAACCTGATCAAGTGACAGTTCTCTAGTCTAGTTAATTATGTGGTGCAATGATACTGACGTGATAATTTGACCATATAGAGAACTTAATAAAAGATTGTTTCTTTGTTTGGGTTTCAGTTTTTATTCCGATCTCTCTACCTGTGCTGTTGTGTGCAGATAAACCAGCAAAGAAATCGAATAGACTTCTGAAACTGATTTCCAGAAATCTGCAATTACATGGAATACCGGCCTAAATGTATGTTTTGTTTGGATTGACATGACACAATTTGTGCATGCTTTGTCTCTGTGTATTCAGGAAGAGGAGGCAGAAGAGGAGGAATACCTAGGAGAGGAGGATGAGGGAAATGGTAGCAGGGAGAGCAGAGAGAAGGGCCACACAAATGGAGAGTGTGATGGGGACGAGTTAGAGGACCTGCCCAGCTACCGGGGCAGGATGGCCGGGGGCCGATGGAGGGGACCCATCTCCCGTAAGGCCAGCCAGACCAGCGTGTACCTGCAGGAGTGGGACATCCCCTACGAGCAGCTGGAGCTGGGGGAGCTCATTGGCAAAGTGAATGACTACAGCTTTACATAGTGTTAAATATACAGTACCAGTCAAAATTTTGGACATCTACTCATTCAAAGGTTTTTCTTTAATTTGACTATTTTCTACATTGTAGAATAATAGTGACGACATCAAAACTATGGAATCATGTAGAAACTCAAAAAGTGTTGAAGGTCAGTAAATTTGGAAAATTTCAAGAACTTTTAACGTTTCTTCAAGTGCAGTTGCAAAAACCATCAAGCGCTATGATGAAACTGGCTCTCATGAGGACCACCACAGGAAAGGAAGACCCAGAGTTACCTCTCCTGCTGAGGATGAGTTCAATAGAGTTACCAACCTCAGAAATTTCAGCCCAAATAAATGCCTCACAGACTGTTCAGAGGAGATTGTGTGAATCAGGCCTTCATGGTCGAATTGTGCAAAGAAACCACTACTAAAGGACACCAATAATAAGAACAGACTTGCTTGCGTCAAGAAACATGAGCATTGGACATTGGAGCGGTGGAAATCTGTCCTTTGGTCTGGAGTCCAAATTTGATATTTTTGGTTCCAACCGCCGTGTCTTTGTGAGACGCAGTGTAGTTGAATGGATGATCTCCGCATGTGTAGTTCCCACTGTGAAGCATGGAGGAGATGTAATGGTCTGGTGGTGCTTTGCTGGTGACACTGTCAGTGATTTATTTAGAATTCAAGGTACACTTAACCAGCATGGCTACCAGCAATATGCCATCCCATCTGGTTTGGGATTAGTGGGACTATCATCTGTTTTTCAACATGACAATGACCCAACACACCTCCAGGCTGTATAAGGGCTATTTGACCAAGAAGGAGAGTGATTGAGTGCCGCATCAGATGACCTAGCCTCCACAATCACCCCGACCTTAACCGAATTGAGACGGTTTGGGATGAGTTGGACCGCAGAGTGAAGGAAAAGCAGCCAACAAGTGCTCAGCATATGTGGGAACTCCTTAAAGACTGTCGGAAAAGCATTCCAGGTTAAGAGTGTGCAAAGCTGTCATCAAGGCAAAGGGTGGCTACTTAGAAGAATCTAAAATCTAAAATATATTTTGGTTTGTTTCAACACTTTTTTTGGTTACTACATGATTTGTAATTATTTAGTTTTGATGTCGTCACTTTTTATTATACAATGTAGAAAATAATAAAAATAAAGAAAAACCATGGAATGAGTAGGTGTGTCCAAACTTTTGACTGGTACTGTACACTCAGTGGTTAGTTTATTAGGTACACCACCTCGTTGATGAGGTTGACGGTTCCCTCCTACAGACAGTGAGTCACGTGGCCATGGCTTGCTATATATTGCAGGCAGGCAGGCATCGAGTGTATCTACCCAGAGGTGGGGTAGTAGCAGTGGTGGAAAAAGTACCCAATTGTCATACTTGAGTAAAAGTAAAGATACCTTAAAAAAAAAATTACTCAAGTAAAAGTGAAAGTCACCCAGTAAAAAGTCTAGTAAAAGTCTAAAAGTATTTGGTTTAAAATGTACTTAAGTATCAAAAGTAAATGTAATAGTTAAAATATACTTAAGTACCAAAAGTACAAGTTTAAATAATTTAAAATTCCTTATATTAAGCAAACCAGACAGCACAATTTTCTGTTTTTTTTTAATTTACGGATAGCCAGGGGCACACTTCAACACTCAGACATCATTTACAAACAAAGCATTTGTGTTTAGTGAGTCTGCCAAATCAGAGGCAGTAGAGATGACCAGGGACGTTCTCTTGATAAGTCTGTGAATTAGACAATTTCCTGTCCTGCTAAGCAACTAGTACTTTTTGGAGTCAGGGAAAATGTAAAAAGTACATTCTTTTCATTAGGAATTAGTGAAGTAAATGTTGTAAAAAATATAAGTAGTAAAGTACAGATATCCCAAAAAACGACATAAGTACCTTACACCACTGGGTAGTAGGGCTCATATTCAAGTGAATTGGTATCTGCATGTCTCCTTTAAAAGAAAGGCCAATGGATTAGAGTTCCTTGAAGAGGAAGATTAAAAAATAGGCTTCAGGGTAGCTAATAACACAAGTGCCCATACTGTACCTCCCTATTCCAGGGCCGTTGGGGGAAGGTGCATAAGGGGCGCTGGCATGGAGAGGTGGCCATCCGGCTGCTAGAGATAGATGGTAATAATCAGGACCACCTGAAGCTGTTTAAGAAGGAGGTGATGAACTACAGGCAGACCCGCCACGAGAATGTGGTCCTCTTCATGGGGGCCTGCATGGCCCCGCCACACCTCGCCATCATCACCAGGTTAGGGGGAGGGAAGGGGGAAAGGCAGGTGGGGTTGGTAAGGGAGCTGAGCAGGGAAAAGCTGGAACCCTTGAATCAATCTATGAAAAGTATTAAATGTGTCTTGGTTTAACAAATGAGGAAACCAGGAAAGGCTTTGTTTAGAGAAATGAGATGATCCAGTTATCACTCCCTTTCCCCCCTGACATTTCCTCTTGTTTTCTCTCAGTTTCTGCAAAGGTCGGACACTATTCTCTGTTGTAAGAGATGCCAAGAACACACTAGACATCAACAAGACAAGGCAGATTGCTCAGGAAATTGTTAAGGTGTGGTATTACTCAACTTCTCTTTAATTGTAAGTACATTGTAAGCAGCCTAGTCTTCCTTTCACTGAAAGTAACAAAACTCTGACCTCTTCCTCAGTGTATGGGCTACCTTCATGCTAAAGGAATCGTTCACAAGGACCTGAAGTCCAAGAATGTGTTCTATGACACAAACAAAGTGGTAATCACAGACTTTGGTCTTTTTGGAATGTCTGGAGTGGTACAAGAGTACCACAAGAGGTAAGCAAAAAAACACTTTGTAAAAAGTTGAACACTCTGAGAAGCATACTTCTATACCTTTTGAGTCCAGATGAAAGATCAAAGTGTATGTTTCTCCATTTGTGGGTATCTGTTTATGTGTCTGGGTCTGTGTGTGTGTGTCCAGGCGAGAGAACGAACTAAGGCTCCCTCATGGCTGGATCTACTACCTGGCCCCTGAGATTGTTCGCAGGATGGGTACTGGGAACCATGAGGACCGCCTGCCTTTCTCCAACGCTGCAGACGTCTACGCCTTTGGGTGCACACCATTTCCGGCCGTCTTATATCCTGCCATATATAATAATACTGCATTTACTTAAATATAGGACATCTGAATGCTTTTAGAAAATTTAGCTCAGAACAAACATTGGATTTTTGGGGGATACATACATAAATCGGTTGAAATGTGGCTCCCCATGAAATGAATGTGTGTATGCTGTTTGTATACAGGGTTAAGACTGAGGGGCTAACCATACAGTATATTTCACCCCCAGCACCATTTGGTACGAGCTGCAGGCCCGTGGCTGGCCACTCACCAACCAGCCGGCAGAGGCCACCATCTGGCAGGTGGGCAGCGGAGAGGGAATCAAGAAGGTCCTGGCAAAGGTCAGCCTGGGCAAGGAGGTCACGGTAAGGTCAAAGGTCAAAGAGCAGTTTGTGACAGTGTGATGTCCTCTGGGAAGCTTAGTGTACTGTATATGTATAAAACAAACAATATTATTCTCAGTGTGCGAGTGATATCATTAAAACAGACTGACATCGTACTACATGTCATCCAAATAGAGGTCTCGAGTACGGAGCGAGAGATTCAGTGATGAGATTTCCGCTGCTTGCTTAGAAATCAATATTTCCATCTTCATCACCTGAGTTCTCTCATCATTCATTTGGTCAGCGACTTCAATGAGTTCTGCTGATTTGTCATCCAACTTTGACATTATGTTCATTAACTGATCGTCTTTGGTCTGCAGCGTTTTGAGTAGAACCGTGTTATTTTGAGTAACGTTCAACATAACTGCATGCATGTTATCAAGTTGAGCGCTCCTGTTTGTAGATAACTCTTCAGATTTATCTAGTTTGGCGTGGACATCATCGTATTTAGTTTTGGCTAAATTGAGTTGTTCCAGTAGCATTTGATTTTGTTCCTGTAGAAAACGATTTGTTGAAGAGCTTGTGCTTGTTCATCGTCATACGTTTTTGCAATTTTATTTAATTGTTCAGTTTTCAAGCGCAGCTCCATAGCTAGCAGAATTTTTCAATTTTCTGCATTTGTCATTGGTTTCCCAGTTCTCTCCACCTCCTCCATGTCTACCATCACCTGCTCGTGCTTCAGCTGTGCACTGCGGTATTGGACAGATGCCAATCTCGGGTGGCAAGACATCAGGGCTAGACTGGAGAGAACCTTTACGAGGCCTGCGCCTGAGGGTTGATTTTGGAAAGTGTTGTTGTTTGCTTTTCCACTAAGGGCATAATTAGTGTTGGTATCGCTGCTGAGGTCAGAGATCAATACATTTGCGGGTGGAGGTTCACTAATTAGCGGGCGGGTGGGGATTACCCCCTCTGATTGCTTGCACATTATTAGAACATTTTTGAAAGGAAAAATGTTTTTCCTAATTTTCCTAAATTTGTTTTTGGAATATATTGGGAGCTGCAAAGACGATTTTAATCTATTTATTGACGTTAATGAGCTATCAGTACTGGACAGTACTGTGGAAGTTGGACGTGAATGAATTTGCAAAAGCAAATTGAATTAATCAATGATCATGATTAATCATACCTGGATAGGCTATCTGGGAATTAAACCTTAAATTAACCTGGGAAGTTGGTTCATCTAGGTTACTATTGCAAAGCTTAAAGTGTCTCATTTAACAGAAGAACCTAGAAAGGTATGTTTGACAATTTAAATAAATAAATTGAATGAGACAATAATACCCAAGCAATTGAGATTGCTGGATTATCATAAAGGTAATGTTAGGTACATTTACAACTATGGTACACTTTCCCCTCAGGCCAAAGCCATATGGGATTCCCGCTGGAGGCGGGACTGATTGATTATTCTTTGCAGAAGCAAATTTTACTGATTTATCAAATTTAATGAAAAATCAAACCTGTATAGGCTATCTGGGAATTAAACTTTAAATTAACCTGGGAAGTTGGTTCATCTAGGTTACTATTGCAAAGCTTAAAGTTTTCTCATTTAATTGGAAGAACCTAGAAAGGTATGTCCGACAATTTAAATAAATAAATTGAATGAGACCCAAGCAATTGAGATTGCTGGATTATTTAAACGTGATCCACGTTTGGATTTCGCCACCTCTTTTAAGGGATGTACTTGCGGTTCTTTACCACCAGGATGCGAAATGCTGAAATCAAACGGAAGTACAAAGGGCGGGACTTCCGTCGCGCGAGGCGGAGGAATTTAAACAGCACACAGAAATTGAAAAAAAAAATCCCTCTATGTTAGTTTGCATCTCGTGGATTTCCCCCCTCGTGCTTGCTTACCCTATGTTGTTCAGAAATATCACGCACAAAATGGTTCCTCTCACCATGGAGAGAGTAGGTTTACTAGTGACGTCTCACATTAAACCCTTCGGCATACTTTGCTAGCGTTATGTTGACCGGAGCGACACGGTACATAAATACAACTATGCCTGTAGTCAGTCCACACGGGTTTAGTGTGGTAGGCCGACCAATTACTCCGGCTCGGTCACCGAACAAATATCTTCTAATTTCTGAGGGGGCGCTAGAGAGCGTGCTATGGAGTAGACGTGCATTGCTAGAGCTCCGCTCAATTTTGAAACAAATTAATATTTATCTTAACCTCTCACAACCTATAACTTCAAACAAATATGACAAAGGGAAAAGGCAACAAAAAAGGGGGCGCTAAACAAGATAATTGGAATGAGATAGACAACGAACCAATTTCAACGTCGCCGACCCACGAGGAGCTAGCTGAAGAGGCTAGCTTCCAAGAGTTCCCCACCGATCCTACTCAAAGTGACATACTGGCTGCCATAAACGCACTAAGCAAGAAGGTGGACACAAGGTTGGCTGATATCTCAAAGAGTATTGGGACTTTGGCCGAAACTGTGAAGGCAACTAAGGGAAGGGTGCACGAGGTTGAGCAGACGACAATCGATCACGAGGCCAGGCTACAGGACATAGAGAAACAGTGCGCAACGTTCAAAAATGACAACAAAACCCTGAATGCCCGACTGGAAATGCTCGAGTCGCATTCAAGACGCCAGAACATCCGAATATGTGGGATCCAGGAGGACACTGAGAAAGGGAAACCCACTGAATTTGTCTCGGAGCTGATACCGGCATTGCTGGGGAGTGAACACTTCAAAACGGCCATCCTGATCGACCGCGCACACAGAGCACAGGCAACGAAGCCGGCCAAGGGCGGGCCACCGAGGCCATTCATTGTAAGGCTGCACTATCCCCACACCAGGGATCTCATCCTCAGGCTGGCTAGTCAAAAGTTCCCCCTTAACTACAACGGAGCCAGGGTGTCTTTCTACCCAGATCTTACCTTGGAGGTGAGGAACCAACGGAAAGAGTATGATGAGGTACGCAACAAATGCAGGGCGGCCAACATCCGATATGGATTCCTCTTCCCAGCCCGGTTTAAGGTGACAGTCGAGGGATCAACACGTATGTTTGACAACGCAAAAGAGGCCGATCTGTTCTTGACAAGCAAGCTCCCCGGCTGAGGATACAGAACGGCTGTGCCAGCAGGCTAAATGGCCAAATACAGGCCAGGAATGTGTGTGAATTGAATTTCCGGCCTATGTCTTTTCGATCAGAAGATCAGAAATTGGGACTTATATGATAGGTGAGATGTTGTGGCTAATATAGCATTGTTTGGCATGTCATGTTTTAGCGCCACTCACCCCCTAACGTGAGAGTTAAGTTAAGTGTTATTTAATATTAGTTTATATGCGGAGCATCTATAGACGACGAGTTAGTTCAAGCTTTATGTCTAGACACCCTAACGTTTGTGTGTTAGCCAAGGAGTGCTTCGTTTGGGGAAGTCACTCAGTAAAGGGACGGGAGGGGGGATGGGGTCTGTGTTTTATGTTCACGTTTATTAGTACAGGTGGCATGACAAGCTCCCGCACGGCGGGACGTTTTTCTTCTGGGTTTTGTATGACAGCAGCAATTTGCTTTAAAATAAGAAATGCCACATAGTGACCGAGCACAGAGTAGACCAGGTGGAATAAAGATAGTCAGCTGGAACTGTAATGGATTAGGGCATGTCGTGAAACGAGCTAAGTTTTTTTCTCATCTTAAATCACTGGGTGCTGACATAGTGCTTCTTCAAGAAACTCATATTAAACGCTCGGCGCCGGCCAAGCTACGAGTCGGCTGGATCGGTCAGATATACCAGTCTAACTTTGATGCAAAAGCGAGAGGGGTAGCAATCCTGATAAGGAAAAACATTCCTTTTGTTTACTCCACCTCGATTTCAGATCCTAATGGTCGGTATATTATTGTGGCTGGTACACTGAATTCAAAACCAATAACCTTGGTCAATTTATATGGACCCAACTTCGATGATCCATTATTTTTTCAAAGGGTATTTAAGGCCATACCAAATATCTCGGATACAAGTGTTATTGTTGGAGGTGACTTTAACTGTACGTTAGATCCTCTTTTAGATAAACAGCTATCAAGGTCACTTCAACAATCAAATGCCAGTGTCTGTCTAAATACATTGATGACAAACCTTAACATTGTCGATATTTGGAGACTGACGCACCCAACAGACAGGGATTATTCTTTCTTTTCATCAGTTCATAAATCATATTCCAGAATTGACTATTTTTTGTTGGACTCCAAACTAATTTCAGCAGCTGAGTCGGTTACCTATCACCCCATTCTAATTACGGACCACTCTCCTCTGTCCATGGTGCTGAAACTCGACAATATGTCGACAGATCGGCGACCGTGGCGCTTAGACGGATACCTGTTGAAAGATGAGGCTTTTTGTCAGTATTTGAAGGAGCAGATTGCCTTTTTCCTCAGTACTAACGACACGGGGGATGTTGATGACTCCACCCTTTGGGAATCTCTAAAGGCTGTGATTAGAGGTTACATTATTTCTTATACATCAGAGAGGAAGAAACGTGCCAATACTAGGCTGAGAGAAATTGAAAGAGAGTTAGGGGAACAGGAGAACGTTTTTAGGACAAATTCCTCGTATACAGTCCTTGAGAAGATCACAAAGTTAAAGTATGAATACAATACCATCCTTTCGAAACGGGTGGGCTCTTTACTTGCTAGAACGCAACAAAGTTATTTTTAACTGGGGGACAAACCACATAAATTATTAGCAAGACAGCTAAGGCATGTACAAGCATCTAGAGCTATTCACAAAATAAAAGACAAGAAGGGTAAAATAGTAACAGATCCGCAGGACATTAATAAATGCTTTGCACAGTTCTACTCAGAGCTATACCAATCAAAATGCGATGCTACTGATCCACAAACTATGGAACGCTTTCTCGCTGAATGTGAACTTCCTAAACTAGACAGGGGGGCAGCTGCCGCACTCGATGCAGGGATAACCTTAGATGAAATTAACACAGCGATAGCACAATTTCCAAACAGCAAGGCCCCTGGGCCCGATGGATATGTAATAGAATTCTATAAGAAGTACTGCGCTAGTCTATCTCCACTTATGCTGCGAATGTTTCAACAAGCCAAAGAAAATACCAAACTCCCGCAAACACTGTATGAGGCTACAATAGCCCTGATCTTGAAAAAAGATAGAGATTCCATGGAGATGTCGTCGTATCGCCCCGTGTCGTTAGTCCCCATAGAAAACAAGGTGTTGACAAAGATATTGGCAAACTGATTGAAAAAATATATTTCCGATATCATACACCCTGACCAGACAGGTTTTATCCCGGGCCGACATATATACTACAATTTGAGACGCCTTTTCAACGTAATGTATCATGATCATAAAGTTGAGGCAGTGGTAATAGCTCTTGATGCAGAGAAGGCGTTTGATCAGATTGAGTGGAAGTATATGATGTCGGTTCTGGAGCATTTCGGATTTGGAAAGTAATTTATTAATTGGAGAAGAATTATTTATGCACACCCAATGGCGTCCGTGGTGACCAATCAGGAAATGTCGCAGTCATTCCGCCTGTTCAAGGGGTGCCGACAGGGGTGCCCTATTTCGCCTGCTCTCTTCGCTATAGCCATGGAACCCCTTGCTACTCGCATTCGGGCATGTGCCGATATAGCTTCTGTTAAAATAAAAGACACACAGCACAAAATTTCCCTATATGCAGACGATGTTCTTTTGTTTTTGTCCAAGCCTAAAACTTCTATTCCACCATTACTTAACTTGATAAACACATTCGGCTCCTTCTCTGGCTACAAGATAAACTGGCAAAAAAGTGAGTTGATGCCAATATCACGGCCTGTGGATATGCAATTTCTGCAATCTACCCCGTTTAGAACAGTGAGGGACAAGTTCACAAGCCTTGGCATTGTAGTGACAAGAGACCTTGACCAGCTATTGAAAGTGAATTGGGACATGAAAATATATCAGCTTAAACAAAATATAGATTTCTGGAAAACTCTGCCTATTTCCTTGGTTGGTCGTATAAACGCTATTAAAATGGTTGTCCTACCCAGGTTTCTTTACCTCTTCCAATGTCTACCCAATTTCATACCACAAAGCTATTTTAAGAAACTGGATTCAATAGTAACTCCATTTTTATGGGATAACAAGGCAGCCAGAATTTCAAAGAAGCATTTATGCAAGTACAAGATAGAGGGGGGCTTTGGCCTTCCTCACTTCAAACTGTATTATTGGGCTGCTAATCTGAACATTGTGTCTTTCTGGAGGGAAAGTTTACCTGCGATGAGACAGAAGGATATGCCTTCATGGCTTTTGATCGAGCAGGCCTCCTGTCAACGTTCCTCACTCCCTGCACTTGTTAATAGCCCATCATATGTGAAAAAAGCCACTTATGACTCCAATCCAGTCATTTGTCATACGCTTAGGATCTGGAAACAGATGAGGTATTTTCTTAACATACCCACTGTTTACATAGACACCCCGATTAGCCTGAATCATGCTTTCCACCCTGCATTGGATGATGTGGTGTTTTCACAGTGGAGGGAGAAGGGGCTCACAACAATTGGTAATTTATACATAGATGGTCAGTTAGCTTCATTCCAACAATTACAGGCAAAGTTCAACATGCCAACAACACATTTTTTCAGATACCTCCAAATCAGGAATTTCTTAAGGACACATATCCCACAGTATGGCATGAAGCCAAATAGTCCTACATTAGATAGCTTGATCCTTGTCAAACCCCATTCAAAAGGGTCGGTCTCTAGACTGTATGATGTGCTACAGGCCCACATAGAGGTATCCACAGACACCATTAAAAGGGCTTGGGAACAAGAACTTGGTTCAGAAATCTCAGATGAGGACTGGATAGAAGCTCTCAGGAATATAAACCACAGTTCAGTGAATGCCAGACACAACCATGTACAGTTTAAGGTGATACACAGGTTACACTACTCAAAAGTAAAACTGCATAAAATATTCCCGGACACCTCACCACTGTGTGAGAGGTGCAAGCAGGAGGAGGGGACGTTGACCCACTTATTCTGGACATGCCCTAAATTACATGCTTACTGGGCTCTCATTTTTGATTACTTATCTAAGGCCTTTGATAGAGTTCTAGCCCCAGACCCATTGATCGCTCTGTTTGGTACAGTTGATGGGAATAACCAGGAGGGGAAAGCTGTCTCTCTTTGTACTCTATTAGCCAAAAGGCTCATATTGCAATTTTGGAAATTGGAGACTGTACCTACCTTTGAAATGTGGTTACGGGATTTAGGGAATGTAATCCATATGGAAAAGATTCGATACAACACCTCCAATAGAAGTCCATTGTTTTACAAAATATGGCAGCCGATACTGGATAAATGGTCTAGTCCCGCTTCATAACTGGGCTGACAATCTGCTGCTACTCTGTGCTGTACTCCACTCAATATTTATTTTTGGCTGAACTACACTGCTTGTAATGACTATATGCTGTCTTCTTATACATGTACCACCTAATAGGATTTTGTTTTATTTTGTGTATGTGTGAGTTAACTTTTGTTTTGTCCTCTAAACTGGCCATCCCATCCAACAGTACAATGAATGTCATTGTTTGTATTGCTGTCTTTTTTACTTTCTTTTTATTGGAAAATAATAAACATATTATAAAAAAAAAAAGAATATCTTCTAATTTCTAACCTTATTGGCTCTAGAAGTTAATATTGACCGACAGAAATAGTACCGTTTGGCCTAATGGACTAAATCTGGAATGTATCACTCACTGCTCTGACGCTAAAAGACCGCTACCAGAGGCTCTATGTAGCCTCTTCAGATAGGAATACTTAAATTTGTATAGAAAGTAGTCTGTTTGTACAATTTCTGTTTTCACAATTGGTATATAGAATTACACAGCAGAGTCTAATTCTATCTTAGATCCCTCACAGGGGGCGTCATATATGTCGTGTCTTTGCTATCGTTAAATTGAAGACTTATAGTTTTTATCAAAGATTCCTGTAATTAGGGATTACGCAATCACTTGAGTAATAACGTAACTAATTAACTATGAATTCGAGGGCACCAGGGAAAGTTATTAGATTACAAAGTTATAATTTCCCAATATAACCTTTCAGATATTTTCACATCTGATCAATAGTCTTCTGATTAATGATTTATTTATTTTTACCTCACGTTAGTCTCATTCCAAACGTTGTAAATTGTTGATTATCTGCACGAACCCAGTCTTCACTATGAGTCATCCATACATCAATTGTCTTAAATCATTTATTTATTACTAAATAATTAATTCACAGAAATGCATAAACAAACAAACAAACTTAAAAATAGTTACATGAAATGGGAGAAATATGCCCTAGTGGGCTGAACCGGCATTGCGGCTTGTTAGACAAAGGGAAAGTTGCGTTCGACTAAGAATTCACTACAGAGTTCACAATTATAACAATTGAAATGCTAATCCTTACACATGAACGCTCACTCATTCGGGAACAATTGCAATCAATATATACACTGCTCAAAAAAATAAAGGGAACACTTAAACAACACAATGTAACTCCAAGTCAATCACACTTCTGTGAAATCAAACTGTCCACTTAGGAAGCAACACTGATTGACAATAAATTTCACATGCTGTTGTGCAAATGGAATAGACAACAGGTGGAAATTATAGGCAATTAGCAAGACACCCCCAAAAAAGGAGTGATTCTGCAGGTGGTGATCACAGACCACTTCTCAGAAAAGGTTATCTGTGTCTGTCAGCGTAGTGTCCAGAGCATGGAGGCGCTACCAGTAGACATGCCAGTACATCAGGAGACGTGGAGGAGGCCGTAGGAGGGCAACAATCCAGCAGCAGGACCGCTACCTCCGCCTTTGTGCAAGGAGGTGCACTGCCAGCGCCCTGCAAAATGACCTCCAGCAGGCCACAAATGTGCATGTGTCTGCTCAAACGGTCAGAAACAGACTCCATGAGGGTGGTATGAGGGCCCGACGTCCACAGGTGGGGGTTGTGCTTACAGCCCAACACCGTGCAGGACGTTTGGCATTTGCCAGAGAACACCAAGATTGGCAAATTCGCCACTGGCGCCCTGTGCTCTTCACAGATGAAAGCAGGTTCACACTGAGCACATGAGCACATGTGACAGAGTCTGGAGACGCCGTGGAGAACGTTCTGCTGCCTGCAACATCCTCCAGCATGACCGGTTTGGCGATGGGTCAGTCATGGTGTGGGGTGGCATTTCTTTGTGGGGCCGCACAGCCCTCCATGTGCTTGCCAGAGGTAGCCTGACTGCTAATAGGTACCGAGATGAGATCCTCAGACCCCTTGTGAGACCATATGCTGACACATGCACATTTGTGGCCTGCTGGAGGTCATTTTGTAGGGCTCTGGCAGTGCACCTCCTTACACAAAGGTGGAGGTAGCGGTCCTGCTGCTGGGTTGTTGCCCTCCTACGGCCTCCTCCACGTCTCCTGATGTACTGGCCTGTCTCCTGGTAGCGCCTCCATGCTCTGGACACTACGCTGACAGACACAGCAAACCTTTTTGCCACAACTCGCATTGATGTGCCATCCTGGATGAACTGCACTACCTGAGCCACTTGTGTGGGTTGTAGACTCCGTTTCATGCTACCACTAGAGTGAGAGCACCGCCAGCATTCAAAAGTGACCAAAACATCAGCCAGGAAGCATAGGAACTGAGAAGTGGTCTGTGGTCACCACCTGCAGAATCACTCCTTTTTTGGGGGTGTCTTGCTAATTGCCTATAATTTCCACCTTTTGTCTATTCCATTTGTGAAATGTATTGTCAATCAGTGTTGCTTCCTAAGTGGACAGTTTGATTTCACAGAAGTGTGATTGACTTGGAGTTACATTGTGTTGTTTAAGTGTTCCCTTTATTTTTTTGAGCAGTGTATATAGTTACGCTCGGTGTGTGTCGTCTTGATCGTTGGAGAGAAGTTCGTTTTGGTTGGAGTTCCTTCTGTCTCGGTTATTGTGGATAGTTCAGAGTGACATTTGTTATAGAATGATTGTTTCGGCGGTTGTCTTTCTTCGCGTTCAATGATACCGAATTCCTAGCTGCAGACTAGTAGTCAATATCAAAAACTTGTTCTTATTCGTATAAGAGTTTAACCACGTGGTATGGTTAAAGATTCAGCAATGTTACCTTAACCTTCGTTCTCCCCATGGAGAGAAAACATGGTCTAATGGTAATTTCTCAGAGTCGACTTTTATTCAGAAAGCAGGAAGGGGCTGTCCTTGGACGTCTGACCCAACTGGCTCAGGGGCGGGTCCTCGGGTTTAGTTCAAATCAAAAAGGGATTTGTATTTTTCTTAATTAAACAGTCCAAAATCATTTACACAATTATACAAACAGTATCATACTCACTCATTCATTTTATACAACAAACAGATGTAAACCTCATATCTGAGGTTATTATATAAACAGCGGTATGGTAATGTAGTTCCACAGTCTCTCATGAGTTTCCCACGTGGTGGCCAATGGGCATGTTAATAGCTGGACTCTCCACCGATCTTTTATACTTTGGCAGGAACATGAAATATGTTCGTACCTCAAGTTCTGTGAGGTGGGAGAAAATTCCTTTGTCCTGAAAGTTTACCCTCTGTCTAATACTGTTGGGCCATGAGGAGATTCTCAGGAATTTACGACGTCCCTCTGTGACCACAGCATGGGTTGAAGGGGCAGGGAAAGGCAGGGAGAGGGGGATGGGGTTTGCAATACCCGAGCAGGCGACGTCATGACACTGATCATACATTCAAACTGTTGTAAGCATTCCAAAACAAGACACAGAACCAAATGACGTGAGTTTAGTTTTATTATCTTTCACTGAGGAAACCAGAAACTCTTTCAGAGTGTAGCCACAATCTGTACAAAAATATACATTCTTATGACATAAGAAACACCAACCCATCTTTAAGTAATGTACAATTTGTTTACACAGTGTTTGTGAGGGAAAAATAGGTTTTGAAGCTCTACATAATTAGATGTGAAGTACCTATAATGTAACGTACAATGTAATATAAAGACTTTGTATACATAATAAAATAAATGTTATCTGTACATTAAATAAAACAATTCTATATATATTTATATATTGAATACATTTATCTTTGTGTTGTTATCACTGCTAACATTCAATCACTACAGTCTTTCACAGGGTTAACCTCTGGATGTCCAGCATATTACATTCAGCTACCAACCAAACAAGCATGCACACATGTCCCTATTCACACACACAGGGCATGCTGACACAGGCACAGAGTGCACAAGAGGCAAATCAACATTTGACATTGAACCTCATAGTATTGCTTCCTCTTGCATACTGAAGGCTAGAACCTAAGTTGTAGGGTGAGAGAGAGAAAAAGAGAGAGAGAAAGCAGAAAAGAGAGAACAGAGCAAGCTAGAGAGAGAGTACAGAGCGAGCGTGAGAGAGAGAGAGGTAAATTTAAAGAAAGCAAGCGGTTAGACTAGACTGTTTGCATTAGCCACTACTAGTACCAAAATGTCAATACATGAACTGCAGTTAGGCAAAGAACAACAAACTAACAAACAACCCAGGCAGTGCATTATGGTACATTTAGCAAGTTGACAAAGATACATTACTCTATATATTGGTTACTCTATTGGCTGTGATACCAGTTGATATCATTATGCAGGGTAGTCCATTCTTCTGAATTCCTCTGAATCTAATACCAAACAGGCTATTCCTTAGAATTGATAAGCACAAGTTGCCACTGAGAGATGTGTTATTTGTATATGTAGGGGCAGCGAGACTGCAGGCCCTTAGTGCAATGGTCCCGCAGGCAATGATGATGAACCCAGGGCCTTCGCAAGGAGAGAAGAAGAAAGTAGGACGTGATAGATCAAGGAGAGGAGTGGAGGAGGGATGATTCAATAGGAGAAGATGTTCACGGAGGAGGAAAAAAATGATATGGGGAAACAAACGTTGGTGTTGGGGAGGGGGTTTGAGGGGGTTGGCAGTAAAGAGGAGGTGGAGAAGGAGGAGGGGCCCAAGGGAGAGTGAAGTGGAGCAGGAACAGGTGGAGTCAGTCAGTGGTCATCCAGGAGAGAGCAGCGGCGCCCAGAGAAGAAGAGAGGGAGGGAGTGAGTGAGTGAGTGAGACCCAAACAGAGATGTCAAGAGAGAGAGGTATGACAACTATTCACAGAAAGGGAGACACAGGAGAGGTGGGACACTCAAGCCTCCAATCACTGCCCACAGAGATGGACAGCATAGAGACAGCGAGAGGGGTAGTGCTATTATAAAGTATACTCTCTTTAAAACATGGACATATTTAGGGAATCAAAACAATCAGCTCTGAAATGAACAGTCACAAACCAAACAGTTTCAACAGGCTATTTCACCCTTTGTCCTGTTCAACCTTTACTTAAAAATGATAACATTTCTATCTTTTAGCAAAAATTCCCTATTGAAGACAACTGTATATAAAGCTGGTGATTTGTATCACAGTCATCCCTTTTAGTTATTTAAATCAAAGGTCTTACAAAAAAACATACAGTAGGCCCAGGTTTATCGGAGGGCTACAGCTCTCCACCATAAACACATTCTTATTCACACACTCATACAAACACCCCATGTTCTCCCGGCTCCATCCAATGTGACATCACTGGAGGCAGAGGGATCAACAGGTACATTGTGAGCCATGAGTGAACCCAACGCCATCAGGAGTGGCATCCCCATAGACATAGGAGAAGTATTTTAAATATATACAGAGTGTATATACAGTACATCTCAAGTGGGATTCTGGTCTTTAGGATACATACTCGGCTGACTTCCAGAAGTGTCCTGGGTGGGAGAGCCTGCGGTTGAGCTTCGGCAGCTTCTCCAGCATGTCAGTCAACTGGGTGAAGGAGGGACGCTCTTTTGGCTTGAAGGACCAACAGGCAGACAGTATCTCCTACAGTACAGGGGGGGTATATTTATATAATCGTACATCCATCATTATAGCTATACACACAACGTAGATGTATAGCTGGGACCGAGAGATTGAAATACAGCTTCTATCTCAAGGCCATCAGACTGCTGAACAGCAATCACTAACTCAGAGAGGCTGCTGCCTACATTGAGACCCAATCACTGCACTTTCATAAATGGATCACTAGTCACTTACACAATGCCACTTCAAATAATGCCACTTTAATAATGTTTACATATATTACATTACTCATATCACATGTATATACTGTATTTTAAACCATCTATTGTACCTTGCCTATGCCACTCAGCCATCGCTCATCCATATACTTATATGTACATATTCTCATTCACCCCTTTAGATTTGTGTGTATTAGGTAGTTGTTGGGGAATTGTTAGATTACTTGTTAGATATTACTGCACTGTCGGAACTAGATGCACAAGCAATTCGCCACACTCTCATTAACATCTGCTAACCAGGTGTATGTGACCAATAACATTTTATTTGATAACCCATTTAAAGGTTTTGGCTCTGGTAGTACGATGTCAGTCTGTTTTAATGACATCACTCGCACACTGAGAATAATATTGTTTGTTTTATTATCATGTCAATACAGTACACTAAGCTTCCCAGACGACATCACACTGTCACAAACTGCTCTTTGACCTTACCGTGACCTCCTTGCCCAGGCTGACCTTTGCCAGGACCTTCTTGATTCCCTCTCCGCTGCCCACCTGCCAGATGGTGGCCTCTGCCGGCTGGTTGGTGAGTGGCCAGCCACGGGCCTGCAGCTCGTACCAAATGGTGCTGGGGGTGAAATATACTGTATGGTTAGCCCCTCAGTCTTAACCCTGTATACAAACAGCATACACACATTCATTTCATGGGGAGCCACATTTCAACCGATTTATGTATGTATCCCCCAAAAATCCAATGTTTGTTTTGAGCTAAATTTTCTAAAAGCATTCAGATGTCCTATATTTAAGTAAATGCAGTATTATTATATATGGCAGGATATAAGATGGCCGGAAATGGTGTGCACCCAAAGGCGTAGACGTCTGCAGCGTTGGAGAAAGGCAGGCGGTCCTCATGGTTCCCAGTACCCATCCTGCGAACAATCTCAGGGGCCAGGTAGTAGATCCAGCCATGAGGGAGCCTTAGTTCGTTCTCTCGCCTGGACACACACACACAGACCCAGACACATAAACAGATACCCACAAATGGAGAAACATACACTTTGATCTTTCATCTGGACTCAAAAGGTATAGAAGTATGCTTCTCAGAGTGTTCAACTTTTTACAAAGTGTTTTTTTGCTTACCTCTTGTGGTACTCTTGTACCACTCCAGACATTCCAAAAAGACCAAAGTCTGTGATTACCACTTTGTTTGTGTCATAGAACACATTCTTGGACTTCAGGTCCTTGTGAACGATTCCTTTAGCATGAAGGTAGCCCATACCCTGAGGAAGAGGTCAGAGTTTTGTTACTTTCAGTGAAAGGAAGACTAGGCTGCTTACAATGTACTTACAATTAAAGAGAAGTTGAGTAATACCACACCTTAACAATTTCCTGAGCAATCTGCCTTGTCTTGTTGATGTCTAGTGTGTTCTTGGCATCTCTTACAACAGAGAATAGTGTCCGACCTTTGCAGAAACTGAGAGAAAACAAGAGGAAATGTCAGGGGGGAAAGGGAGTGATAACTGGATCATCTCATTTCTCTAAACAAAGCCTTTCCTGGTTTCCTCATTTGTTAAACCAAGACACATTTAATACTTTTCATAGATTGATTCAAGGGTTCCAGCTTTTCCCTGCTCAGCTCCCTTACCATCCCCACCTGCCTTTCCCCCTTCCCTCCCCCTAACCTGGTGATGATGGCGAGGTGTGGCGGGGCCATGCAGGCCCCCATGAAGAGGACCACATTCTCGTGGCGGGTCTGCCTGTAGTTCATCACCTCCTTCTTAAACAGCTTCAGGTGGTCCTGATTATTACCATCTATCTCTAGCAGCCGGATGGCCACCTCTCCATGCCAGCGCCCCTTATGCACCTTCCCCCAACGGCCCTGGAATAGGGAGGTACAGTATGGGCACTTGTGTTATTAGCTACCCTGAAGCCTATTTTTTAATCTTCCTCTTCAAGGAACTCTAATCCATTGGCCTTTTTTTTAAAGGAGACATGCAGATACCAATTCACTTGAATATGAGCCCTACTACCCAGTGGTGTAAGGTACTTATGTCGTTTTTTGGGATATCTGTACTTTACTACTTATATTTTTTACAACATTTACTTCACTAATTCCTAATGAAAAGAATGTACTTTTTACATTTTCCCTGACTCCAAAAAGTACTAGTTGCTTAGCAGGACAGGAAATTGTCTAATTCACAGACTTATCAAGAGAACGTCCCTGGTCATCTCTACTGCCTCTGATTTGGCAGACTCACTAAACACAAATGCTTTGTTTGTAAATGATGTCTGAGTGTTGAAGTGTGCCCCTGGCTATCCGTAAATTAAAAAAAAAAAACAGAAAATTGTGCTGTCTGGTTTGCTTAATATAAGGAATTTAAAATTATTTAAACTTGTACTTTTGGTACTTAAGTATATTTTAACTATTACATTTACTTTTGATACTTAAGTACATTTTAAACCAAATACTTTTAGACTTTTACTAGACTTTTTACTGGGTGACTTTCACTTTTACTTGAGTAATTTTCTTTTAAGGTATCTTTACTTTTACTCAAGTATGACAATTGGGTACTTTTTCCACCACTGCTACTACCCCACCTCTGGGTAGATACACTCGATGCCTGCCTGCCTGCAATATATAGCAAGCCATGGCCACGTGACTCACTGTCTGTAGGAGGGAACCGTCAACCTCATCAACGAGGTGGTGTACCTAATAAACTAACCACTGAGTGTACAGTACCAGTCAAAAGTTTGGACACACCTACTCATTCCATGGTTTTTCTTTATTTTTATTATTTTCTACATTGTATAATAAAAAGTGACGACATCAAAACTAAATAATTACAAATCATGTAGTAACCAAAAAAAGTGTTGAAACAAACCAAAATATATTTTAGATTTTAGATTCTTCAAAGTAGCCACCCTTTGCCTTGATGACAGCTTTGCACACTCTTGGCATTCTCTCAACCAGCTTAACCTGGAATGCTTTTCCGACAGTCTTTAAGGAGTTCCCACATATGCTGAGCACTTGTTGGCTGCTTTTCCTTCACTCTGCGGTCCAACTCATCCCAAACCATCTCAATTCGGTTAAGGTCGGGGTGATTGTGGAGGCTAGGTCATCTGATGCGGCACTCAATCACTCTCCTTCTTGGTCAAATAGCCCTTATACAGCCTGGAGGTGTGTTGGGTCATTGTCATGTTGAAAAACAGATGATAGTCCCACTAATCCCAAACCAGATGGGATGGCATATTGCTGGTAGCCATGCTGGTTAAGTGTACCTTGAATTCTAAATAAATCACTGACAGTGTCACCAGCAAAGCACCACCAGACCATTACATCTCCTCCATGCTTCACAGTGGGAACTACACATGCGGAGATCATCCATTCAACTACACTGCGTCTCACAAAGACACGGCGGTTGGAACCAAAAATATCAAATTTGGACTCCAGACCAAAGGACAGATTTCCACCGCTCCAATGTCCAATGCTCATGTTTCTTGACGCAAGCAAGTCTGTTCTTATTATTGGTGTCCTTTAGTAGTGGTTTCTTTGCACAATTCGACCATGAAGGCCTGATTCACACAATCTCCTCTGAACAGTCTGTGAGGCATTTATTTGGGCTGAAATTTCTGAGGTTGGTAACTCTATTGAACTCATCCTCAGCAGGAGAGGTAACTCTGGGTCTTCCTTTCCTGTGGTGGTCCTCATGAGAGCCAGTTTCATCATAGCGCTTGATGGTTTTTGCAACTGCACTTGAAGAAACGTTAAAAGTTCTTGAAATTTTCCAAATTTACTGACCTTCAACACTTTTTGAGTTTCTACATGATTCCATAGTTTTGATGTCGTCACTATTATTCTACAATGTAGAAAATAGTAAAATTAAAGAAAAACCTTTGAATGAGTAGATGTCCAAAATTTTGACTGGTACTGTATATTTAACACTATGTAAAGCTGTAGTCATTCACTTTGCCAATGAGCTCCCCCAGCTCCAGCTGCTCGTAGGGGATGTCCCACTCCTGCAGGTACACGCTGGTCTGGCTGGCCTTACGGGAGATGGGTCCCCTCCATCGGCCCCCGGCCATCCTGCCCCGGTAGCTGGGCAGGTCCTCTAACTCGTCCCCATCACACTCTCCATTTGTGTGGCCCTTCTCTCTGCTCTCCCTGCTACCATTTCCCTCATCCTCCTCTCCTAGGTATTCCTCCTCTTCTGCCTCCTCTTCCTGAATACACAGAGACAAAGCATGCACAAATTGTGTCATGTCAATCCAAACAAAACATACATTTAGGCCGGTATTCCATGTAATTGCAGATTTCTGGAAATCAGTTTCAGAAGTCTATTCGATTTCTTTGCTGGTTTATCTGCACACAACAGCACAGGTAGAGAGATCGGAATAAAAACTGAAACCCAAACAAAGAAACAATCTTTTATTAAGTTCTCTATATGGTCAAATTATCACGTCAGTATCATTGCACCACATAATTAACTAGACTAGAGAACTGTCACTTGATCAGGTTATGCTGCTGGGTGGTTTCCCAATCTCAAAAAATGGAACTGTTTTCTCTTTCACTTTTTCAGAAAGTACCGAACAATGCAACCGATTTGCTGAGTTCTTCAAGGCTAAAATCAACACCATTCGAAAGAACATTGTATTCTCCAACCTCAACCCCACTCTGGCTCCTAACCCACCACCCATATCTGCCCCCCCTCTAAGTGATTTAGCTCTGGTCTCACCTTCTGCTGTGGTAGAAATCCTCTAATAAAATGAAGACTACCAGTGGCCCCCACGACCCTAATGTAACATCACTGTTCAAAACATACTCAGCTGCTCTCAAATTGTTCAGCAATTCTCTCCATACTGGGCAGGTGCCGTCACTGTTCAACATCACTGTCATCACCCCCTTGCTCAAGAAACCATCCCTTGACCGAGACCTTCTCTCAAACTACAGGTCTATTTCCAACCTCACATTTTTATCTAAAGCAATGGAGAACATACTGGCAACTCAGCTTCAGTCACACCTCAGTGCTAACCATCTTTATGAAGCTCTCCAGTCTGGCTTTAGGCCCATGCACAGTACTGAGATAGCCCTGGTGAAGGTTGTAAATGACCTGCTCATTGCTGCAGATACAGGATCCTCCACCATCTTGGTTCTTCTGGACCTCAGTGCTGCTTTTGACACAGTAGATCAAACCATTCTAGTGCAGCCCCTCAGACAGCACACTACCATCTGTGGGTCTGCCCTAAACTGGTTTAACTCCTCCTTTCTAACCGCAAGCAGTACGTCACCCTCAGTGAGGCAAGATCAGAGGAGTCCATCATAGCTTGCAATGGTAGGTGTTAGGACCTATCCTCTTCCTGCTCTACATGCCCCCACTTGGCCAGCTCTTCAGACAGCAGTGTCCATTTCCACTGCAACGCAGACAACATACAGGTGTGCATTAAAACAATGCCTTATACAACATCTGCTCTGTCAACATTGTCCAACTGTCTGGAAGAAGGCAATTCTTGGATGCAGAACAACTTCCTCCAACTCAACAGCAACAAGGCAGAGGCAATGCTGAGAGACATCCTCCAGCAGATCATTGTTGCAGCATCTGCCCTGCAGCATCCGCCCTGCAGCATCCGCCCTGCAGCATCCGCCCTGCAGCATCCGCCCTGCAGCATCCGCCCTGCAGCATCCGCCCTGCAGCATCCGCCCTGCAGCTTCTGCCCTGCAGCATCCGCCCTGCAGCATCCGCCCTGCAG
>NW_026602149.1:0-24066 GCF_029448725.1 Salvelinus fontinalis | reverse complement strand
CATGATTTAGAGCTTGTTTTTGGAAAAGTGATTATTTCTGTATTTCAATGTTGCAACTTGCTGAAAACTGTCCACAGTGTTCCTAACATCCTGATTAAACAGTACTGAAAAAAAATTAACTTCCAGAGTGCATCAAACATGATTTAGAGCTTGTTTATGTAAAAGTGTTTATTTCTGTATTTCAACATGATTTGGAGCTTGTTTTTGGAAAAGTGTCAATTTCTGTATTTCAACATGATTTGAAGCTTGTTTTTGAAAAGTGCTTATTTCTGTTTTTCAACATGATTTAGAGCTTGTTTTTGGAAAAGTGTTTATTTCTGTATTTCAATGTTGCAACTTGCTGAAAACTGTCCACAGTGTTCCTAACATCCTGATTAAACAGTACTGAAAAAAAATTAACTTCCAGAGTGCATCAAACATGATTTAGAGCTTGTTTATGGAAAAGTGTCAATTTCTGTATTTCAACATGATTTGGAGCTTGTTTTTGGAAAAGTGTTAATGTCTGTATTTCAACATGATTTAGAGTATGTTTTTGGAAAAGTGTTTATTTCTGTATTTCAATGTTGCAACTTGCTGAAAACTGTCCACAGTGTTCCTAACATCCTGATTAAACAGTACTGAAAAAAAAATAACTTCCAGAGTGCATCAAACATGATTTAGAGCTTGCTTATGGAAAAGTGTTTATTTCTGTATTTCAACATGATTTGAAGCTTGTTTTTGAAAAGTGCTTATTTCTGTTTTTCAACATGATTTAGAGCATGTTTTTGGAAAAGTGTTTATTTCTGTATTTCAATGTTGAAACTTGCTGAAAACTGTCCACAGTGTTCCTAACATCCTGATTAAACAGTACTGAAAAAAAATTAACTTCCAGAGTGCATCAAACATGATTTAGAGCTTGTTTATGGAAAAGTGTCAATTTCTGTATTTCAACATGATTTGGAGCTTGTTTTTGGAAAAGTGTTAATTTCTGTATTTCAACATGATTTAGAGCTTGTTTTTGGAAAAGTGTTTATTTCTGTATTTCAACATGATTTAGAGCTTGTTTTTGGAAAAGTGTTTATTTCTGTATTTCAATGTTGCAACTTGCTGAAAACTGTCCACAGTGTTCCTAACATCCTGATTAAACAGTACTGAAAAAAATTAACTTCCAGAGTGCATCAAACATGATTTAGAGCTTGTTTATGTAAAAGTGTTTATTTCTGTATTTCAACATGATTTGGAGCTTGTTTTTGGAAAAGTGTCAATTTCTGTATTTCAACATGATTTGAAGCTTGTTTTTGAAAAGTGCTTATTTCTGTTTTTCAACATGATTTAGAGCTTGTTTTTGGAAAAGTGTTTATTTCTGTATTTCAATGTTGCAACTTGCTGAAAACTGTCCACAGTGTTCCTAACATCCTGATTAAACAGTACTGAAAAAAAATTAACTTCCAGAGAGCATCAAACATGATTTAGAGCTTGTTTATGGAAAAGTGTCAATTTCTGTATTTCAACATGATTTGGAGCTTGTTTTTGGAAAAGTGTTAATGTCTGTATTTCAACATGATTTAGAGTATGTTTTTGGAAAAGTGTTTATTTCTGTATTTCAATGTTGCAACTTGCTGAAAACTGTCCACAGTGTTCCTAACATCCTGATTAAACAGTACTGAAAAAAAATTAACTTCCAGAGTGCATCAAACATGATTTAGAGCTTGCTTATGGAAAAGTGTTTATTTCAGTATTTCAACATGATTTGAAGCTTGTTTTTGAAAAGTGCTTATTTCTGTTTTTCAACATGATTTAGAGCATGTTTTTGGAAAAGTGTTTATTTCTGTATTTCAATGTTGCAACTTGCTGAAAACTGTCCACAGTGTTCCTAACATCCTGATTAAACAGTACTGAAAAAAAATTAACTTCCAGAGTGCATCAAACATGATTTAGAGCTTGTTTATGGAAAAGTGTTTATTTCTGTATTTCAACATGATTTAGAGCTTGTTTTTGGAAAAGTGTTTATTTCTGTATTTCAATGTTGCAACTTGCTGAAAACTGTCCACAGTGTTCCTAACATCCTGATTAAACAGTACTGAAAAAAAGTTTACTTCCAGAGTGCATCAAACATGATTTAGAGCTTGTTTATGGAAAACTGTTTATTTCTGTATTTCAACATGATTTGGAGCTTGTTTTTGGAAAAGTGTCAATTTCTGTATTTCAACATGATTTGAAGCTTGTTTTTGAAAAGTGCTTATTACTGTTTTTCAACATGATTTAGAGCTTGTTTTTGGAAAAGTGTTTATTTCTGTGTTTCAATGTTGCAACTTGCTGAAAACTGTCCAGTGTTCCTAACATCCTGATTAAAAACAGTACTGAAAAAAAATTAACTTCCAGAGTGCATCAAACATGATTTAGAGCTTGTTTATGGAAAAGTGTTTATTTCTGTATTTCAACATGATTTGGAGCTTGTTTTTGGAAAAGTGTCAATTTCTGTATTTCAACATGATTTGAAGCTTGTTTTTGAAAAGTGCTTATTTCTGTTTTTCAACATGATTTAGAGCTTGTTTATGGAAAAGTGTTTATTTCTGTATTTCAACATGATTTGAAGCTTGTTTTTGAAAAGTGCTTATTTCTGTTTTTCAACATGATTTAGAGCATGTTTTTGGAAAAGTGTTTATTTCTGTATTTCAATGTTGAAACTTGCTGAAAACTGTCCACAGTGTTCCTAAAATCCTGATTAAACAGTACTGAAAAAAAATTAACTTCCAGAGTGCATCAAACATGATTTAGAGCTTATTTATGGAAAAGTGTCAATTTCTGTATTTCAACATGATTTGGAGCTTGTTTTTGGAAAAGTGTTAATTTCTGAATTTCAACATGATTTAGAGCTTGTTTTTGGAAAAGTGTTTATTTCTGTATTTCAATGTTGCAACTTGCTGAAAACTGTCCACAGTGTTCCTAACATCCTGATTAAACAGTACTGAAAAAAAATTAACTTCCAGAGTGCATCAAACATGATTTAGAGCTTGTTTATGTAAAAGTGTTTATTTCTGTATTTCAACATGATTTGGAGCTTGTTTTTGGAAAAGTGTCAATTTCTGTATTTCAACATGATTTGAAGCTTGTTTTTGAAAAGTGCTTATTTCTGTTTTTCAACATGATTTAGAGCTTGTTTTTGGAAAAGTGTTTATTTCTGTATTTCAATGTTGCAACTTGCTGAAAACTGTCCACAGTGTTCCTAACATCCTGATTAAACAGTACTGAAAAAAAATTAACTTCCAGAGTGCATCAAACATGATTTAGAGCTTGTTTATGGAAAAGTGTCAATTTCTGTATTTCAACATGATTTGGAGCTTGTTTTTGGAAAAGTGTTAATGTCTGTATTTCAACATGATTTAGAGTATGTTTTTGGAAAAGTGTTTATTTCTGTATTTCAATGTTGCAACTTGCTGAAAACTGTCCACAGTGTTCCTAACATCCTGATTAAACAGTACTGAAAAAAAAATAACTTCCAGAGTGCATCAAACATGATTTAGAGCTTGCTTATGGAAAAGTGTTTATTTCTGTATTTCAACATGATTTGAAGCTTGTTTTTGAAAAGTGCTTATTTCTGTTTTTCAACATGATTTAGAGCATGTTTTTGGAAAAGTGTTTATTTCTGTATTTCAATGTTGAAACTTGCTGAAAACTGTCCACAGTGTTCCTAACATCCTGATTAAACAGTACTGAAAAAAAATTAACTTCCAGAGTGCATCAAACATGATTTAGAGCTTGTTTATGGAAAAGTGTCAATTTCTGTATTTCAACATGATTTGGAGCTTGTTTTTGGAAAAGTGTTAATTTCTGTATTTCAACATGATTTAGAGCTTGTTTTTGGAAAAGTGTTTATTTCTGTATTTCAACATGATTTAGAGCTTGTTTTTGGAAAAGTGTTTATTTCTGTATTTCAATGTTGCAACTTGCTGAAAACTGTCCACAGTGTTCCTAACATCCTGATTAAACAGTACTGAAAAAAATTAACTTCCAGAGTGCATCAAACATGATTTAGAGCTTGTTTATGTAAAAGTGTTTATTTCTGTATTTCAACATGATTTGGAGCTTGTTTTTGGAAAAGTGTCAATTTCTGTATTTCAACATGATTTGAAGCTTGTTTTTGAAAAGTGCTTATTTCTGTTTTTCAACATGATTTAGAGCTTGTTTTTGGAAAAGTGTTTATTTCTGTATTTCAATGTTGCAACTTGCTGAAAACTGTCCACAGTGTTCCTAACATCCTGATTAAACAGTACTGAAAAAAAATTAACTTCCAGAGAGCATCAAACATGATTTAGAGCTTGTTTATGGAAAAGTGTCAATTTCTGTATTTCAACATGATTTGGAGCTTGTTTTTGGAAAAGTGTTAATGTCTGTATTTCAACATGATTTAGAGTATGTTTTTGGAAAAGTGTTTATTTCTGTATTTCAATGTTGCAACTTGCTGAAAACTGTCCACAGTGTTCCTAACATCCTGATTAAACAGTACTGAAAAAAAATTAACTTCCAGAGTGCATCAAACATGATTTAGAGCTTGCTTATGGAAAAGTGTTTATTTCTGTATTTCAACATGATTTGAAGCTTGTTTTTGAAAAGTGCTTATTTCTGTTTTTCAACATGATTTAGAGCATGTTTTTGGAAAAGTGTTTATTTCTGTATTTCAATGTTGCAACTTGCTGAAAACTGTCCACAGTGTTCCTAACATCCTGATTAAACAGTACTGAAAAAAAATTAACTTCCAGAGTGCATCAAACATGATTTAGAGCTTGTTTATGGAAAAGTGTTTATTTCTGTATTTCAACATGATTTAGAGCTTGTTTTTGGAAAAGTGTTTATTTCTGTATTTCAATGTTGCAACTTGCTGAAAACTGTCCACAGTGTTCCTAACATCCTGATTAAACAGTACTGAAAAAAATTAACTTCCAGAGTGCATCAAACATGATTTAGAGCTTGTTTATGTAAAAGTGTTTATTTCTGTATTTCAACATGATTTGGAGCTTGTTTTTGGAAAAGTGTCAATTTCTGTATTTCAACATGATTTGAAGCTTGTTTTTGAAAAGTGCTTATTTCTGTTTTTCAACATGATTTAGAGCTTGTTTTTGGAAAAGTGTTTATTTCTGTATTTCAATGTTGCAACTTGCTGAAAACTGTCCACAGTGTTCCTAACATCCTGATTAAACAGTACTGAAAAAAAATTAACTTCCAGAGAGCATCAAACATGATTTAGAGCTTGTTTATGGAAAAGTGTCAATTTCTGTATTTCAACATGATTTGGAGCTTGTTTTTGGAAAAGTGTTAATGTCTGTATTTCAACATGATTTAGAGTATGTTTTTGGAAAAGTGTTTATTTCTGTATTTCAATGTTGCAACTTGCTGAAAACTGTCCACAGTGTTCCTAACATCCTGATTAAACAGTACTGAAAAAAAATTAACTTCTTGAGAATACAGGGGGTGCTATTTCGCATTAGCATAATTGCCTCTACAGACTAAACTGCCTCTTATTCAATTATTGCTGTTACTATATGCATATAACCATATAGCATTGGATAGAAAACAATCTATGGTTTCTAAAACCGTTCCAATTGAGTCTCTGAGTCAAACACAGGTCATTTCACAGCACTTTCCCTGAGCCTGAAAAAGATTGCAAGATGTGTATGCTCGCTTCAAAGCTCTGCCTATATATGGTCACGCCACCTATGACCCGAATGACACTTCCTACTTCTTCCTATGGGTGTTTGGAAGACGTCAGAGGAGAAATTTTTTGTTTATCTTGTACTGACGTGAAATAAGACTTATTTCTTTAGCGTGACCGACAACTTCCGGTTTCTGAGATGCGCGTTTTCAGAGGTGGCATTGTCTTTTGTTATGCTGACGTTATGGATGAAAACTATCTCCGTGTCGAAGTTTGTTTGCTACATGTGACCATATCACCGTAATGTATGTTTTTTCAATATAGTTTAATCAGATTATTAGAATTTTTTCGGGAGTTTTGCCGTGTTCCGTTCTTTGAGTTTTTTAACTTTGGGAATTGACCGTGCCAGTCGACCAGTACCCAGGCTGAATGAAGAGGGGAGGTTGCCATTGTGAATGGATTGAACGACTCATCAGGACTAAGGACACCTTGATCAACATTCTGATGAAAGACCAGCAATAGTAAGACCCAATTTACGATGTTATTTCATATATCTGTCGTGCATGTGAACTGGTCGCGCGCGTCCAGCTGGTTTTGGCTGGCCTGGTTATGCTAATTAGCGATACATTTTGTTTTCGCTATAAAACATTTAAAAAATCTGAAATATTGTTTGGATTCACCAGATGTTGGGCTTTCAATGTCTGTACGCTGTGTATTTTTTCTGAAATGTTTTAAGACAAGTAATTAGTTATATAACGTTGGTCTCTGTAATTGTTCTAGCTGCATCAGCACTATATCAGATTGCAGCTGCAATGTAGAACTGTGATTTATACCTGAAAAATGCACATTTAAAAAAAAAAAACTATGCTATACCATAAATATGTTATCAGACTGTCATCTTATAAATTTGTTTGTTGGTTTGTGGCTATCAATATCTTAGTTTAGCCGAATTGGTGATAGCACCTGATGGAGTAAGAAACTGTTGGAGTAAGAAAATGGTGTCTTTTGCTAACGTGTTTAGCTAATAGATTTACATATTTTGTCTTCCCTGTAAAACATTTAAAAAATCTGAAATGGTGGTTTTATTCACAAGATCTGTGTCTTTCATTGGGTGTCTTGGACTTGTGATTTAATGATATTTAGATGCTACTATTTAATTGTGACGCTATGCTAGCGATGCTAATCAGTGTGTGGGGGGGGGGGGTGCTCCCGGATCCGGGTTAGGTACTCTGTAGAGGTTAACTTCCAGAGTGCATCAAACATGATTTAGAGCTTGCTTATGGAAAAGTGTTTATTTCAGTATTTCAACATGATTTGAAGCTTGTTTTTGAAAAGTGCTTATTACTGTTTTTCAACATGATTTAGAGCATGTTTTTGGAAAAGTGTTTATTTCTGTATTTCAATGTTGCAACTTGCTGAAAACTGTCCACAGTGTTCCTAACATCCTGATTAAACAGTACTGAAAAAAAATTAACTTCCAGAGTGCATCAAACATGATTTAGAGCTTGTTTATGGAAAAGTGTTTATTTCTGTATTTCAACATGATTTAGAGCTTGTTTTTGGAAAAGTGTTTATTTCTGTATTTCAATGTTGCAACTTGCTGAAAACTGTCCACAGTGTTCCTAACATCCTGATTAAACAGTACTGAAAAAAAGTTTACTTCCAGAGTGCATCAAACATGATTTAGAGCTTGTTTATGGAAAACTGTTTATTTCTGTATTTCAACATGATTTGGAGCTTGTTTTTGGAAAAGTGTCAATTTCTGTATTTCAACATGATTTGAAGCTTGTTTTTGAAAAGTGCTTATTACTGTTTTTCAACATGATTTAGAGCTTGTTTTTGGAAAAGTGTTTATTTCTGTGTTTCAATGTTGCAACTTGCTGAAAACTGTCCAGTGTTCCTAACATCCTGATTAAAAACAGTACTGAAAAAAAATTAACTTCCAGAGTGCATCAAACATGATTTAGAGCTTGTTTATGGAAAAGTGTTTATTTCTGTATTTCAACATGATTTGGAGCTTGTTTTTGGAAAAGTGTCAATTTCTGTATTTCAACATGATTTGAAGCTTGTTTTTGAAAAGTGCTTATTTCTGTTTTTCAACATGATTTAGAGCTTGTTTATGGAAAAGTGTTTATTTCTGTATTTCAACATGATTTGAAGCTTGTTTTTGAAAAGTGCTTATTTCTGTTTTTCAACATGATTTAGAGCATGTTTTTGGAAAAGTGTTTATTTCTGTATTTCAATGTTGAAACTTGCTGAAAACTGTCCACAGTGTTCCTAAAATCCTGATTAAACAGTACTGAAAAAAAATTAACTTCCAGAGTGCATCAAACATGATTTAGAGCTTATTTATGGAAAAGTGTCAATTTCTGTATTTCAACATGATTTGGAGCTTGTTTTTGGAAAAGTGTTAATTTCTGAATTTCAACATGATTTAGAGCTTGTTTTTGGAAAAGTGTTTATTTCTGTATTTCAATGTTGCAACTTGCTGAAAACTGTCCACAGTGTTCCTAACATCCTGATTAAAAACAGTACTGAAAAAAAATTAACTTCCAGAGTGCATCAAACATGATTTAGAGCTTGTTTATGGAAAAGTGTTTATTTCTGTATTTCAACATGATTTGGAGCTTGTTTTTGGAAAAGTGTCAATTTCTGTATTTCAACATGATTTGAAGCTTGTTTTTGAAAAGTGCTTATTTCTGTTTTTCAACATGATTTAGAGCTTGTTTATGGAAAAGTGTTTATTTCTGTATTTCAACATGATTTGAAGCTTGTTTTTGAAAAGTGCTTATTTCTGTTTTTCAACATGATTTAGAGCATGTTTTTGGAAAAGTGTTTATTTCTGTATTTCAATGTTGAAACTTGCTGAAAACTGTCCACAGTGTTCCTAAAATCCTGATTAAACAGTACTGAAAAAAAATTAACTTCCAGAGTGCATCAAACATGATTTAGAGCTTATTTATGGAAAAGTGTCAATTTCTGTATTTCAACATGATTTGGAGCTTGTTTTTGGAAAAGTGTTAATTTCTGAATTTCAACATGATTTAGAGCTTGTTTTTGGAAAAGTGTTTATTTCTGTATTTCAATGTTGCAACTTGCTGAAAACTGTCCACAGTGTTCCTAACATCCTGATTAAACAGTACTGAAAAAAAATTAACTTCCAGAGTGCATCAAACATGATTTAGAGCTTGTTTATGTAAAAGTGTTTATTTCTGTATTTCAACATGATTTGGAGCTTGTTTTTGGAAAAGTGTCAATTTCTGTATTTCAACATGATTTGAAGCTTGTTTTTGAAAAGTGCTTATTTCTGTTTTTCAACATGATTTAGAGCTTGTTTTTGGAAAAGTGTTTATTTCTGTATTTCAATGTTGCAACTTGCTGAAAACTGTCCACAGTGTTCCTAACATCCTGATTAAACAGTACTGAAAAAAAATTAACTTCCAGAGTGCATCAAACATGATTTAGAGCTTGTTTATGGAAAAGTGTCAATTTCTGTATTTCAACATGATTTGGAGCTTGTTTTTGGAAAAGTGTTAATGTCTGTATTTCAACATGATTTAGAGTATGTTTTTGGAAAAGTGTTTATTTCTGTATTTCAATGTTGCAACTTGCTGAAAACTGTCCACAGTGTTCCTAACATCCTGATTAAACAGTACTGAAAAAAAAATAACTTCCAGAGTGCATCAAACATGATTTAGAGCTTGCTTATGGAAAAGTGTTTATTTCTGTATTTCAACATGATTTGAAGCTTGTTTTTGAAAAGTGCTTATTTCTGTTTTTCAACATGATTTAGAGCATGTTTTTGGAAAAGTGTTTATTTCTGTATTTCAATGTTGAAACTTGCTGAAAACTGTCCACAGTGTTCCTAACATCCTGATTAAACAGTACTGAAAAAAAATTAACTTCCAGAGTGCATCAAACATGATTTAGAGCTTGTTTATGGAAAAGTGTCAATTTCTGTATTTCAACATGATTTGGAGCTTGTTTTTGGAAAAGTGTTAATTTCTGTATTTCAACATGATTTAGAGCTTGTTTTTGGAAAAGTGTTTATTTCTGTATTTCAACATGATTTAGAGCTTGTTTTTGGAAAAGTGTTTATTTCTGTATTTCAATGTTGCAACTTGCTGAAAACTGTCCACAGTGTTCCTAACATCCTGATTAAACAGTACTGAAAAAAATTAACTTCCAGAGTGCATCAAACATGATTTAGAGCTTGTTTATGTAAAAGTGTTTATTTCTGTATTTCAACATGATTTGGAGCTTGTTTTTGGAAAAGTGTCAATTTCTGTATTTCAACATGATTTGAAGCTTGTTTTTGAAAAGTGCTTATTTCTGTTTTTCAACATGATTTAGAGCTTGTTTTTGGAAAAGTGTTTATTTCTGTATTTCAATGTTGCAACTTGCTGAAAACTGTCCACAGTGTTCCTAACATCCTGATTAAACAGTACTGAAAAAAAATTAACTTCCAGAGAGCATCAAACATGATTTAGAGCTTGTTTATGGAAAAGTGTCAATTTCTGTATTTCAACATGATTTGGAGCTTGTTTTTGGAAAAGTGTTAATGTCTGTATTTCAACATGATTTAGAGTATGTTTTTGGAAAAGTGTTTATTTCTGTATTTCAATGTTGCAACTTGCTGAAAACTGTCCACAGTGTTCCTAACATCCTGATTAAACAGTACTGAAAAAAAATTAACTTCCAGAGTGCATCAAACATGATTTAGAGCTTGCTTATGGAAAAGTGTTTATTTCTGTATTTCAACATGATTTGAAGCTTGTTTTTGAAAAGTGCTTATTTCTGTTTTTCAACATGATTTAGAGCATGTTTTTGGAAAAGTGTTTATTTCTGTATTTCAATGTTGCAACTTGCTGAAAACTGTCCACAGTGTTCCTAACATCCTGATTAAACAGTACTGAAAAAAAATTAACTTCCAGAGTGCATCAAACATGATTTAGAGCTTGTTTATGGAAAAGTGTTTATTTCTGTATTTCAACATGATTTAGAGCTTGTTTTTGGAAAAGTGTTTATTTCTGTATTTCAATGTTGCAACTTGCTGAAAACTGTCCACAGTGTTCCTAACATCCTGATTAAACAGTACTGAAAAAAATTAACTTCCAGAGTGCATCAAACATGATTTAGAGCTTGTTTATGTAAAAGTGTTTATTTCTGTATTTCAACATGATTTGGAGCTTGTTTTTGGAAAAGTGTCAATTTCTGTATTTCAACATGATTTGAAGCTTGTTTTTGAAAAGTGCTTATTTCTGTTTTTCAACATGATTTAGAGCTTGTTTTTGGAAAAGTGTTTATTTCTGTATTTCAATGTTGCAACTTGCTGAAAACTGTCCACAGTGTTCCTAACATCCTGATTAAACAGTACTGAAAAAAAATTAACTTCCAGAGAGCATCAAACATGATTTAGAGCTTGTTTATGGAAAAGTGTCAATTTCTGTATTTCAACATGATTTGGAGCTTGTTTTTGGAAAAGTGTTAATGTCTGTATTTCAACATGATTTAGAGTATGTTTTTGGAAAAGTGTTTATTTCTGTATTTCAATGTTGCAACTTGCTGAAAACTGTCCACAGTGTTCCTAACATCCTGATTAAACAGTACTGAAAAAAAATTAACTTCCAGAGTGCATCAAACATGATTTAGAGCTTGCTTATGGAAAAGTGTTTATTTCAGTATTTCAACATGATTTGAAGCTTGTTTTTGAAAAGTGCTTATTACTGTTTTTCAACATGATTTAGAGCATGTTTTTGGAAAAGTGTTTATTTCTGTATTTCAATGTTGCAACTTGCTGAAAACTGTCCACAGTGTTCCTAACATCCTGATTAAACAGTACTGAAAAAAAATTAACTTCCAGAGTGCATCAAACATGATTTAGAGCTTGTTTATGGAAAAGTGTTTATTTCTGTATTTCAACATGATTTAGAGCTTGTTTTTGGAAAAGTGTTTATTTCTGTATTTCAATGTTGCAACTTGCTGAAAACTGTCCACAGTGTTCCTAACATCCTGATTAAACAGTACTGAAAAAAAGTTTACTTCCAGAGTGCATCAAACATGATTTAGAGCTTGTTTATGGAAAACTGTTTATTTCTGTATTTCAACATGATTTGGAGCTTGTTTTTGGAAAAGTGTCAATTTCTGTATTTCAACATGATTTGAAGCTTGTTTTTGAAAAGTGCTTATTACTGTTTTTCAACATGATTTAGAGCTTGTTTTTGGAAAAGTGTTTATTTCTGTGTTTCAATGTTGCAACTTGCTGAAAACTGTCCAGTGTTCCTAACATCCTGATTAAAAACAGTACTGAAAAAAAATTAACTTCCAGAGTGCATCAAACATGATTTAGAGCTTGTTTATGGAAAAGTGTTTATTTCTGTATTTCAACATGATTTGGAGCTTGTTTTTGGAAAAGTGTCAATTTCTGTATTTCAACATGATTTGAAGCTTGTTTTTGAAAAGTGCTTATTTCTGTTTTTCAACATGATTTAGAGCTTGTTTATGGAAAAGTGTTTATTTCTGTATTTCAACATGATTTGAAGCTTGTTTTTGAAAAGTGCTTATTTCTGTTTTTCAACATGATTTAGAGCATGTTTTTGGAAAAGTGTTTATTTCTGTATTTCAATGTTGAAACTTGCTGAAAACTGTCCACAGTGTTCCTAAAATCCTGATTAGACAGTACTGAAAAAAATTTTACTTCCAGAGTGCATCAAACATGATTTAGAGCTTATTTATGGAAAAGTGTCAATTTCTGTATTTCAACATGATTTGGAGCTTGTTTTTGGAAAAGTGTTAATTTCTGAATTTCAACATGATTTAGAGCTTGTTTTTGGAAAAGTGTTTATTTCTGTATTTCAATGTTGCAACTTGCTGAAAACTGTCCACAGTGTTCCTAACATCCTGATTAAACAGTACTGAAAAAAAATTAACTTCCAGAGTGCATCAAACATGATTTAGAGCTTGTTTATGTAAAAGTGTTTATTTCTGTATTTCAACATGATTTGGAGCTTGTTTTTGGAAAAGTGTCAATTTCTGTATTTCAACATGATTTGAAGCTTGTTTTTGAAAAGTGCTTATTTCTGTTTTTCAACATGATTTAGAGCTTGTTTTTGGAAAAGTGTTTATTTCTGTATTTCAATGTTGCAACTTGCTGAAAACTGTCCACAGTGTTCCTAACATCCTGATTAAACAGTACTGAAAAAAAATTAACTTCCAGAGTGCATCAAACATGATTTAGAGCTTGTTTATGGAAAAGTGTCAATTTCTGTATTTCAACATGATTTGGAGCTTGTTTTTGGAAAAGTGTTAATGTCTGTATTTCAACATGATTTAGAGTATGTTTTTGGAAAAGTGTTTATTTCTGTATTTCAATGTTGCAACTTGCTGAAAACTGTCCACAGTGTTCCTAACATCCTGATTAAACAGTACTGAAAAAAAAATAACTTCCAGAGTGCATCAAACATGATTTAGAGCTTGCTTATGGAAAAGTGTTTATTTCTGTATTTCAACATGATTTGAAGCTTGTTTTTGAAAAGTGCTTATTTCTGTTTTTCAACATGATTTAGAGCATGTTTTTGGAAAAGTGTTTATTTCTGTATTTCAATGTTGAAACTTGCTGAAAACTGTCCACAGTGTTCCTAACATCCTGATTAAACAGTACTGAAAAAAAATTAACTTCCAGAGTGCATCAAACATGATTTAGAGCTTGTTTATGGAAAAGTGTCAATTTCTGTATTTCAACATGATTTGGAGCTTGTTTTTGGAAAAGTGTTAATTTCTGTATTTCAACATGATTTAGAGCTTGTTTTTGGAAAAGTGTTTATTTCTGTATTTCAACATGATTTAGAGCTTGTTTTTGGAAAAGTGTTTATTTCTGTATTTCAATGTTGCAACTTGCTGAAAACTGTCCACAGTGTTCCTAACATCCTGATTAAACAGTACTGAAAAAAATTAACTTCCAGAGTGCATCAAACATGATTTAGAGCTTGTTTATGTAAAAGTGTTTATTTCTGTATTTCAACATGATTTGGAGCTTGTTTTTGGAAAAGTGTCAATTTCTGTATTTCAACATGATTTGAAGCTTGTTTTTGAAAAGTGCTTATTTCTGTTTTTCAACATGATTTAGAGCTTGTTTTTGGAAAAGTGTTTATTTCTGTATTTCAATGTTGCAACTTGCTGAAAACTGTCCACAGTGTTCCTAACATCCTGATTAAACAGTACTGAAAAAAAATTAACTTCCAGAGAGCATCAAACATGATTTAGAGCTTGTTTATGGAAAAGTGTCAATTTCTGTATTTCAACATGATTTGGAGCTTGTTTTTGGAAAAGTGTTAATGTCTGTATTTCAACATGATTTAGAGTATGTTTTTGGAAAAGTGTTTATTTCTGTATTTCAATGTTGCAACTTGCTGAAAACTGTCCACAGTGTTCCTAACATCCTGATTAAACAGTACTGAAAAAAAATTAACTTCCAGAGTGCATCAAACATGATTTAGAGCTTGCTTATGGAAAAGTGTTTATTTCTGTATTTCAACATGATTTGAAGCTTGTTTTTGAAAAGTGCTTATTTCTGTTTTTCAACATGATTTAGAGCATGTTTTTGGAAAAGTGTTTATTTCTGTATTTCAATGTTGCAACTTGCTGAAAACTGTCCACAGTGTTCCTAACATCCTGATTAAACAGTACTGAAAAAAAATTAACTTCCAGAGTGCATCAAACATGATTTAGAGCTTGTTTATGGAAAAGTGTTTATTTCTGTATTTCAACATGATTTAGAGCTTGTTTTTGGAAAAGTGTTTATTTCTGTATTTCAATGTTGCAACTTGCTGAAAACTGTCCACAGTGTTCCTAACATCCTGATTAAACAGTACTGAAAAAAAATGAACTTCCAGATTGCATCAAACATGATTTAGAGCTTGTTTATGGAAAAGTTTTTATTTCTGTATTTCAACATGATTTGGAGCTTGTTTTTGGAAAAGTGTCAATTTCTGTATTTCAACATGATTTGAAGCTTGTTTTTGAAAAGTGCTTATTTCTGTTTTTCAACATGATTTAGAGCATGTTTTTGGAAAAGTGTTTATTTCTGTATTTCAATGTTGCAACTTGCTGAAAACTGTCCACAGTGTTCCTAACATCCTGATTAAACAGTACTGAAAAAAAATGAACTTCCAGAGTGCATCAAACATGATTTAGAGCTTGTTTATGGAAAAGTTTTTATTTCTGTATTTCAACATGATTTGGAGCTTGTTTTTGGAAAAGTGTCAATTTCTGTATTTCAACATGATTTGAAGCTTGTTTTTGAAAAGTGCTTATTTCTGTTTTTCAACATGATTTAGAGCATGTTTTTGGAAAAGTGTTTATTTCTGTATTTCAATGTTGCAACTTGCTGAAAACTGTCCACAGTGTTCCTAACATCCTGATTAAACAGTACTGAAAAAAAATTTACTTCCAGAATGCATCAAACATGATTTAGAGCTTGTTTATGGAAAAGTGTTAATTTCTGTATTTCAACATGATTTGAAGCTTGTTTTTGAAAAGTGCTTATTTCTGTTTTTCAACATGATTTAGAGCATGTTTTTGGAAAAGTGTTTATTTCTGTATTTCAATGTTGAAACTTGCTGAAAACTGTCCACAGTGTTCCTAACATCCTGATTAAACAGTACTGAAAAAAAAATTACTTCCAGAGTGCATCAAACATGATTTAGAGCTTGTTTATGGAAAAGTGTCAATTTCTGTATTTCAACATGATTTGGAGCTTGTTTTTGGAAAAGTGTTAATTTCTGTATTTCAACATGATTTAGAGCTTGTTTTTGGAAAAGTGTTTATTTCTGTATTTCAACATGATTTAGAGCTTGTTTTTGGAAAAGTGTTTATTTCTGTATTTCAATGTTGCAACTTGCTGAAAACTGTCCACAGTGTTCCTAACATCCTGATTAAACAGTACTGAAAAAAATGAACTTCCAGAGTGCATCAAACATGATTTAGAGCTTGTTTATGGAAAAGTTTTTATTTCTGTATTTCAACATGATTTGGAGCTTGTTTTTGGAAAAGTGTCAATTTCTGTATTTCAACATGATTTGAAGCTTGTTTTTGAAAAGTGCTTATTTCTGTTTTTCAACATGATTTAGAGTATGTTTTTGGAAAAGTGTTTATTTCTGTATTTCAATGTTGCAACTTGCTGAAACTGTCCACAGTGTTCCTAACATCCTGATTAAACAGTACTGAAAAAAAATTAACTTCCAGAGTGCATCAAACATGATTTAGAGCTTGTTTATGGAAAAGTGTTTATTTCTGTATTTCAACATGATTTGGAGCTTGTTTTTGGAAAAGTGTCAATTTCTGTATTTCAACATGATTTGAAGCTTGTTTTTGGAAAAGTGTTTATTTCTGTATTTCAATGTTGCAACTTGCTGAAAACTGTCCACAGTGTTCCTAACATCCTGATTAAACAGTACTGAAAAAAAAATTACTTCCAGAGTGCATCAAACATGATTTAGAGCTTGTTTATGGAAAACTGTTTATTTCTGTATTTCAACATGATTTGGAGCTAGTTTTTGGAAAAGTGTCAATTTCTGTATTTCAACATGATTTGAAGCTTGTTTTTGAAAAGTGCTTATTACTGTTTTTCAACATGATTTAGAGCTTGTTTTTGGAAAAGTGTTTATTTCTGTGTTTCAATGTTGCAACTTGCTGAAAACTGTCCAGTGTTCCTAACATCCTGATTAAAAACAGTACTGAAAAAAAATTAACTTCCAGAGTGCATCAAACATGATTTAGAGCTTGTTTATGGAAAAGTGTTTATTTCTGTATTTCAACATGATTTGGAGCTTGTTTTTGGAAAAGTGTCAATTTCTGTATTTCAACATGATTTGAAGCTTGTTTTTGAAAAGTGCTTATTTCTGTTTTTCAACATGATTTAGAGCTTGTTTTTGGAAAAGTGTTTATTTCTGTATTTCAATGTTGCAACTTGCTGAAAACTGTCCACAGTGTTCCTAACATCCTGATTAAACAGTACTGAAAAAAATTTTACTTCCAGAATGCATCAAACATGATTTAGAGCTTGTTTATGGAAAAGTGTTAATTTCTGTATTTCAACATGATTTGAAGCTTGTTTTTGAAAAGTGCTTATTTCTGTTTTTCAACATGATTTAGAGCATGTTTTTGGAAAAGTGTTTATTTCTGTATTTCAATGTTGAAACTTGCTGAAAACTGTCCACAGTGTTCCTAACATCCTGATTAAACAGTACTGAAAAAAAAATTACTTCCAGAGTGCATCAAACATGATTTAGAGCTTGTTTATGGAAAAGTGTCAATTTCTGTATTTCAACATGATTTGGAGCTTGTTTTTGGAAAAGTGTTAATTTCTGTATTTCAACATGATTTAGAGCTTGTTTTTGGAAAAGTGTTTATTTCTGTATTTCAACATGATTTAGAGCTTGTTTTTGGAAAAGTGTTTATTTCTGTATTTCAATGTTGCAACTTGCTGAAAACTGTCCACAGTGTTCCTAACATCCTGATTAAACAGTACTGAAAAAAATGAACTTCCAGAGTGCATCAAACATGATTTAGAGCTTGTTTATGGAAAAGTTTTTATTTCTGTATTTCAACATGATTTGGAGCTTGTTTTTGGAAAAGTGTCAATTTCTGTATTTCAACATGATTTGAAGCTTGTTTTTGAAAAGTGCTTATTTCTGTTTTTCAACATGATTTAGAGTATGTTTTTGGAAAAGTGTTTATTTCTGTATTTCAATGTTGCAACTTGCTGAAAACTGTCCACAGTGTTCCTAACATCCTGATTAAACAGTACTGAAAAAAAATTAACTTCCAGAGTGCATCAAACATGATTTAGAGCTTGTTTATGGAAAAGTGTTTATTTCTGTATTTCAACATGATTTGGAGCTTGTTTTTGGAAAAGTGTCAATTTCTGTATTTCAACATGATTTGAAGCTTGTTTTTGGAAAAGTGTTTATTTCTGTATTTCAATGTTGCAACTTGCTGAAAACTGTCCACAGTGTTCCTAACATCCTGATTAAACAGTACTGAAAAAAAAATTACTTCCAGAGTGCATCAAACATGATTTAGAGCTTGTTTATGGAAAACTGTTTATTTCTGTATTTCAACATGATTTGGAGCTTGTTTTTGGAAAAGTGTCAATTTCTGTATTTCAACATGATTTGAAGCTTGTTTTTGAAAAGTGCTTATTACTGTTTTTCAACATGATTTAGAGCTTGTTTTTGGAAAAGTGTTTATTTCTGTGTTTCAATGTTGCAACTTGCTGAAAACTGTCCAGTGTTCCTAACATCCTGATTAAAAACAGTACTGAAAAAAAATTAACTTCCAGAGTGCATCAAACATGATTTAGAGCTTGTTTATGGAAAAGTGTTTATTTCTGTATTTCAACATGATTTGGAGCTTGTTTTTGGAAAAGTGTCAATTTCTGTATTTCAACATGATTTGAAGCTTGTTTTTGAAAAGTGCTTATTTCTGTTTTTCAACATGATTTAGAGCTTGTTTTTGGAAAAGTGTTTATTTCTGTATTTCAATGTTGCAACTTGCTGAAAACTGTCCACAGTGTTCCTAACATCCTGATTAAACAGTACTGAAAAAAAATTAACTTCCAGAGTGCATCAAACATGATTTAGAGCTTGTTTATGGAAAAGTGTCAATTTCTGTATTTCAACATGATTTGGAGCTTGTTTTTGGAAAAGTGTTAATGTCTGTATTTCAACATGATTTAGAGTATGTTTTTGGAAAAGTGTTTATTTCTGTATTTCAATGTTGCAACTTGCTGAAAACTGTCCACAGTGTTCCTAACATCCTGATTAAACAGTACTGAAAAAAAATTAACTTCCAGAGTGCATCAAACATGATTTAGAGCTTGCTTATGGAAAAGTGTTTATTTCTGTATTTCAACATGATTTGAAGCTTGTTTTTGAAAAGTGCTTATTTCTGTTTTTCAACATGATTTAGAGCATGTTTTTGGAAAAGTGTTTATTTCTGTATTTCAATGTTGAAACTTGCTGAAAACTGTCCACAGTGTTCCTAACATCCTGATTAAACAGTACTGAAAAAAAATTTACTTCCAGAGTGCATCAAACATGATTTAGAGCTTGTTTATGGAAAAGTGTCAATTTCTGTATTTCAACATGATTTGGAGCTTGTTTTTGGAAAAGTGTTAATTTCTGAATTTCAACATGATTTAGAGCTTGTTTTTGGAAAAGTGTTTATTTCTGTATTTCAATGTTGCAACTTGCTGAAAACTGTCCACAGTGTTCCTAACATCCTGATTAAACAGTACTGAAAAAAAATTAACTTCCAGATTGCATCAAACATGATTTAGAGCTTGTTTATGTAAAAGTGTTTATTTCTGTATTTCAACATGATTTGGAGCTTGTTTTTGGAAAAGTGTCAATTTCTGTATTTCAACATGATTTGAAGCTTGTTTTTGAAAAGTGCTTATTTCTGTTTTTCAACATGATTTAGAGCTTGTTTTTGGAAAAGTGTTTATTTCTGTATTTCAATGTTGCAACTTGCTGAAAACTGTCCACAGTGTTCCTAACATCCTGATTAAACAGTACTGAAAAAAAATTAACTTCCAGAGTGCATCAGACATGATTTAGAGCTTGTTTATGGAAAAGTGTCAATTTCTGTATTTCAACATGATTTGGAGCTTGTTTTTGGAAAAGTGTTAATGTCTGTATTTCAACATGATTTAGAGTATGTTTTTGGAAAAGTGTTTATTTCTGTATTTCAATGTTGCAACTTGCTGAAAACTGTCCACAGTGTTCCTAACATCCTGATTAAACAGTACTGAAAAAAAATAACTTCCAGAGTGCATCAAACATGATTTAGAGCTTGCTTATGGAAAAGTGTTTATTTCTGTATTTCAACATGATTTGAAGCTTGTTTTTGAAAAGTGCTTATTTCTGTTTTTCAACATGATTTAGAGCATGTTTTTGGAAAAGTGTTTATTTCTGTATTTCAATGTTGCAACTTGCTGAAAACTGTCCACAGTGTTCCTAACATCCTGATTAAACAGTACTGAAAAAAAATTAACTTCCAGAGTGCATCAAACATGATTTAGAGCTTGCTTATGGAAAAGTGTTTATTTCTGTATTTCAACATGATTTGAAGCTTGTTTTTGAAAAGTGCTTATTTCTGTTTTTCAACATGATTTAGAGCATGTTTTTGGAAAAGTGTTTATTTCTGTATTTCAATGTTGAAACTTGCTGAAAACTGTCCACAGTGTTCCTAACATCCTGATTAAACAGTACTGAAAAAAAATTAACTTCCAGAGTGCATCAAACATGATTTAGAGCTTGTTTATGGAAAAGTGTTTATTTCTGTATTTCAACATGATTTAGAGCTTGTTTTTGGAAAAGTGTTTATTTCTGTATTTCAATGTTGCAACTTGCTGAAAACTGTCCACAGTGTTCCTAACATCCTGATTAAACAGTACTGAAAAAAAATGAACTTCCAGATTGCATCAAACATGATTTAGAGCTTGTTTATGGAAAAGTTTTTATTTCTGTATTTCAACATGATTTGGAGCTTGTTTTTGGAAAAGTGTCAATTTCTGTATTTCAACATGATTTGAAGCTTGTTTTTGAAAAGTGCTTATTTCTGTTTTTCAACATGATTTAGAGCATGTTTTTGGAAAAGTGTTTATTTCTGTATTTCAATGTTGCAACTTGCTGAAAACTGTCCACAGTGTTCCTAACATCCTGATTAAACAGTACTGAAAAAAAATGAACTTCCAGAGTGCATCAAACATGATTTAGAGCTTGTTTATGGAAAAGTTTTTATTTCTGTATTTCAACATGATTTGGAGCTTGTTTTTGGAAAAGTGTCAATTTCTGTATTTCAACATGATTTGAAGCTTGTTTTTGAAAAGTGCTTATTTCTGTTTTTCAACATGATTTAGAGCATGTTTTTGGAAAAGTGTTTATTTCTGTATTTCAATGTTGCAACTTGCTGAAAACTGTCCACAGTGTTCCTAACATCCTGATTAAACAGTACTGAAAAAAATTTTACTTCCAGAATGCATCAAACATGATTTAGAGCTTGTTTATGGAAAAGTGTTAATTTCTGTATTTCAACATGATTTGAAGCTTGTTTTTGAAAAGTGCTTATTTCTGTTTTTCAACATGATTTAGAGCATGTTTTTGGAAAAGTGTTTATTTCTGTATTTCAATGTTGAAACTTGCTGAAAACTGTCCACAGTGTTCCTAACATCCTGATTAAACAGTACTGAAAAAAAAATTACTTCCAGAGTGCATCAAACATGATTTAGAGCTTGTTTATGGAAAAGTGTCAATTTCTGTATTTCAACATGATTTGGAGCTTGTTTTTGGAAAAGTGTTAATTTCTGTATTTCAACATGATTTAGAGCTTGTTTTTGGAAAAGTGTTTATTTCTGTATTTCAACATGATTTAGAGCTTGTTTTTGGAAAAGTGTTTATTTCTGTATTTCAATGTTGCAACTTGCTGAAAACTGTCCACAGTGTTCCTAACATCCTGATTAAACAGTACTGAAAAAAAATGAACTTCCAGAGTGCATCAAACATGATTTAGAGCTTGTTTATGGAAAAGTTTTTATTTCTGTATTTCAACATGATTTGGAGCTTGTTTTTGGAAAAGTGTCAATTTCTGTATTTCAACATGATTTGAAGCTTGTTTTTGAAAAGTGCTTATTTCTGTTTTTCAACATGATTTAGAGTATGTTTTTGGTAAAAGTGTTTATTTCTGTATTTCAATGTTGCAACTTGCTGAAAACTGTCCACAGTGTTCCTAACATCCTGATTAAACAGTACTGAAAAAAAATTAACTTCCAGAGTGCATCAAACATGATTTAGAGCTTGCTTATGGAAAAGTGTTTATTTCTGTATTTCAACATGATTTGAAGCTTGTTTTTGAAAAGTGCTTATTTCTGTTTTTCAACATGATTTAGAGCATGTTTTTGGAAAAGTGTTTATTTCTGTATTTCAATGTTGAAACTTGCTGAAAACTGTCCACAGTGTTCCTAACATCCTGATTAAACAGTACTGAAAAAAAATGAACTTCCAGATTGCATCAAACATGATTTAGAGCTTGTTTATGGAAAAGTTTTTATTTCTGTATTTCAACATGATTTGGAGCTTGTTTTTGGAAAAGTGTCAATTTCTGTATTTCAACATGATTTGAAGCTTGTTTTTGAAAAGTGCTTATTTCTGTTTTTCAACATGATTTAGAGCATGTTTTTGGAAAAGTGTTTATTTCTGTATTTCAATGTTGAAACTTGCTGAAAACTGTCCACAGTGTTCCTAACATCCTGATTAAACAGTACTGAAAAAAAATTTACTTCCAGAGTGCATCAAACATGATTTAGAGCTTGTTTATGGAAAAGTGTCAATTTCTGTATTTCAACATGATTTGGAGCTTGTTTTTGGAAAAGTGTTAATTTCTGTATTTCAACATGATTTAGAGCTTGTTTTTGGAAAAGTGTTTATTTCTGTATTTCAACATGATTTAGAGCTTGTTTTGGAAAAGTGTTTATTTCTGTATTTCAATGTTGCAACTTGCTGAAAACTGTCCACAGTGTTCCTAACATCCTGATTAAACAGTCCTGAAAAAAAATGAACTTCCAGAGTGCATCAAACATGATTTAGAGCTTGTTTATGGAAAAGTTTTTATTTCTGTATTTCAACATGATTTGAAGCTTGTTTTTGAAAAGTGCTTATTTCTGTTTTTCAACATGATTTAGAGTATGTTTTTGGAAAAGTGTTTATTTCTGTATTTCAATGTTGCAACTTGCTGAAAACTGTCCACAGTGTTCCTAACATCCTGATTAAACAGTACTGAAAAAAAATTAACTTCCAGAGTGCATCAAACATGATTTAGAGCTTGCTTATGGAAAAGTGTTTATTTCTGTATTTCAACATGATTTGAAGCTTGTTTTTGAAAAGTGCTTATTTCTGTTTTTCAACATGATTTAGAGCATGTTTTTGGAAAAGTGTTTATTTCTGTATTTCAATGTTGAAACTTGCTGAAAACTGTCCACAGTGTTCCTAACATCCTGATTAAACAGTACTGAAAAAAAATTAACTTCCAGAGTGCATCAAACATGATTTAGAGCTTGTTTATGGAAAAGTGTTTATTTCTGTATTTCAACATGATTTAGAGCTTGTTTTTGGAAAAGTGTTTATTTCTGTATTTCAATGTTGCAACTTGCTGAAAACTGTCCACAGTGTTCCTAACATCCTGATTAAACAGTACTGAAAAAAAATGAACTTCCAGATTGCATCAAACATGATTTAGAGCTTGTTTATGGAAAAGTTTTTATTTCTGTATTTCAACATGATTTGGAGCTTGTTTTTGGAAAAGTGTCAATTTCTGTATTTCAACATGATTTGAAGCTTGTTTTTGAAAAGTGCTTATTTCTGTTTTTCAACATGATTTAGCGCATGTTTTTGGAAAAGTGTTTATTTCTGTATTTCAATGTTGCAACTTGCTGAAAACTGTCCACAGTGTTCCTAACATCCTGATTAAACAGTACTGAAAAAAATGAACTTCCAGAGTGCATCAAACATGATTTAGAGCTTGTTTATGGAAAAGTTTTTATTTCTGTATTTCAACATGATTTGGAGCTTGTTTTTGGAAAAGTGTCAATTTCTGTATTTCAACATGATTTGAAGCTTGTTTTTGAAAAGTGCTTATTTCTGTTTTTCAACATGATTTAGAGCATGTTTTTGGAAAAGTGTTTATTTCTGTATTTCAATGTTGCAACTTGCTGAAAACTGTCCAGTGTTCCTAACATCCTGATTAAACAGTACTGAAAAAAAATTTACTTCCAGAATGCATCAAACATGATTTAGAGCTTGTTTATGGAAAAGTGTTAATTTCTGTATTTCAACATGATTTGAAGCTTGTTTTTGAAAAGTGCTTATTTCTGTTTTTCAACATGATTTAGAGCATGTTTTTGGAAAAGTGTTTATTTCTGTATTTCAATGTTGAAACTTGCTGAAAACTGTCCACAGTGTTCCTAACATCCTGATTAAACAGTACTGAAAAAAAATTTACTTCCAGAGTGCATCAAACATGATTTAGAGCTTGTTTATGGAAAAGTGTCAATTTCTGTATTTCAACATGATTTGGAGCTTGTTTTTGGAAAAGTGTTAATTTCTGTATTTCAACATGATTTAGAGCTTGTTTTTGGAAAAGTGTTTATTTCTGTATTTCAACATGATTTAGAGCTTGTTTTTGGAAAAGTGTTTATTTCTGTATTTCAATGTTGCAACTTGCTGAAAACTGTCCACAGTGTTCCTAACATCCTGATTAAACAGTACTGAAAAAAAATGAACTTCCAGAGTGCATCAAACATGATTTAGAGCTTGTTTATGGAAAAGTTTTTATTTCTGTATTTCAACATGATTTGGAGCTTGTTTTTGGAAAAGTGTCAA
>NW_026602148.1:0-24071 GCF_029448725.1 Salvelinus fontinalis | reverse complement strand
GGGTCGCGTTGACGACCGGCTCCCTCTGGTCGGGTCGCGTTGACGACCGGCTCCCTCTGGTCGGGTCGCGTTGACGACCGGCTCCCTCTGGTCGGGTCGCGTTGACGACCGGCTCCCTCTGGTCGGGTCGCGTTGACGACCGGCTCCCTCTGGTCGGGTCGCGTTGACGACCGGCTCCCTCTGGTCGGGTCGCGTTGACGACCGGCTCCCTCTGGTCGGGTCGCGTTGACGACCGGCTCCCTCTGGTCGGGTCGCGTTGACGACCGGCTCCCTCTGGTCGGGTCGCGTTGACGACCGGCTCCCTCTGGTCGGGTCGCGTTGACGACCGGCTCCCTCTGGTCGGGTCGCGTTGACGACCGGCTCCCTCTGGTCGGGTCGCGTTGACGACCGGCTCCCTCTGGTCGGGTCGCGTTGACGACCGGCTCCCTCTGGTCGGGTCGCGTTGACGACCGGCTCCCTCTGGTCGGGTCGCGTTGACGACCGGCTCCCTCTGGTCGGGTCGCGTTGACGACCGGCTCCCTCTGGTCGGGTCGCGTTGACGACCGGCTCCCTCTGGTCGGGTCGCGTTGACGACCGGCTCCCTCTGGTCGGGTCGCGTTGACGACCGGCTCCCTCTGGTCGGGTCGCGTTGACGACCGGCTCCCTCTGGTCGGGTCGCGTTGACGACCGGCTCCCTCTGGTCGGGTCGCGTTGACGACCGGCTCCCTCTGGTCGGGTCGCGTTGACGACCGGCTCCCTCTGGTCGGGTCGCGTTGACGACCGGCTCCCTCTGGTCGGGTCGCGTTGACGACCGGCTCCCTCTGGTCGGGTCGCGTTGACGACCGGCTCCCTCTGGTCGGGTCGCGTTGACGACCGGCTCCCTCTGGTCGGGTCGCGTTGACGACCGGCTCCCTCTGGTCGGGTCGCGTTGACGACCGGCTCCCTCTGGTCGGGTCGCGTTGACGACCGGCTCCCTCTGGTCGGGTCGCGTTGACGACCGGCTCCCTCTGGTCGGGTCGCGTTGACGACCGGCTCCCTCTGGTCGGGTCGCGTTGACGACCGGCTCCCTCTGGTCGGGTCGCGTTGACGACCGGCTCCCTCTGGTCGGGTCGCGTTGACGACCGGCTCCCTCTGGTCGGGTCGCGTTGACGACCGGCTCCCTCTGGTCGGGTCGCGTTGACGACCGGCTCCCTCTGGTCGGGTCGCGTTGACGACCGGCTCCCTCTGGTCGGGTCGCGTTGACGACCGGCTCCCTCTGGTCGGGTCGCGTTGACGACCGGCTCCCTCTGGTCGGGTCGCGTTGACGACCGGCTCCCTCTGGTCGGGTCGCGTTGACGACCGGCTCCCTCTGGTCGGGTCGCGTTGACGACCGGCTCCCTCTGGTCGGGTCGCGTTGACGACCGGCTCCCTCTGGTCGGGTCGCGTTGACGACCGGCTCCCTCTGGTCGGGTCGCGTTGACGACCGGCTCCCTCTGGTCGGGTCGCGTTGACGACCGGCTCCCTCTGGTCGGGTCGCGTTGACGACCGGCTCCCTCTGGTCGGGTCGCGTTGACGACCGGCTCCCTCTGGTCGGGTCGCGTTGACGACCGGCTCCCTCTGGTCGGGTCGCGTTGACGACCGGCTCCCTCTGGTCGGGTCGCGTTGACGACCGGCTCCCTCTGGTCGGGTCGCGTTGACGACCGGCTCCCTCTGGTCGGGTCGCGTTGACGACCGGCTCCCTCTGGTCGGGTCGCGTTGACGACCGGCTCCCTCTGGTCGGGTCGCGTTGACGACCGGCTCCCTCTGGTCGGGTCGCGTTGACGACCGGCTCCCTCTGGTCGGGTCGCGTTGACGACCGGCTCCCTCTGGTCGGGTCGCGTTGACGACCGGCTCCCTCTGGTCGGGTCGCGTTGACGACCGGCTCCCTCTGGTCGGGTCGCGTTGACGACCGGCTCCCTCTGGTCGGGTCGCGTTGACGACCGGCTCCCTCTGGTCGGGTCGCGTTGACGACCGGCTCCCTCTGGTCGGGTCGCGTTGACGACCGGCTCCCTCTGGTCGGGTCGTGTTGACGACCGGCTCCCTCTGGTCGGGTCGTGTTGACGAGCGGCTCCCTCTGGTCGGGTTATGTTGACGAGCGGCTCCCTCTGGTCGGGTTATATTGATGACTGGCTCCCTTTAGTCATTTGTGTGTATAATTTATTTAATCAAACGGCGTGCTTAAAGCATCAAACAAGTTCAGTACATATATATTTTATAAAAACACATGGGGCGATTGGTAGAAAGAACAGACGACTCTTGGTTGACCAAGATGTATTTTAGTTGGGGACAGCACTAGAACATGATTTTGGGGCTCCCAGGTAGTGCAGAGGACACTGCATCTCAGGGCTTGAGGCGCCACTACAGACACCCTGGATCAAATTCAGGCTGTATCACAACCGACCGTGATTGGGAGTCCCATAGGGCAGCGCACAATTGGCCCAGCATCGTCCTGTGTAGGCAGTCATTGTAAATAAGAATTTGTTCATAACTGACTTGCCAAGTTAAATAAATGTTACATTTAAATAAATAAGTAAATAGTGTTTCATGACAAACCATTTCTTACAAATCCGTCAAGGCACCAACTTAGAGAAGGGTTTAAAACAAAGGTTTCAAACCAATTCATGAATGTAATTGAATCTAGGTATGTCTTACCTTTAATGTAGGGCATAAAAGAAAATTGGCTGAATATTATACAATGACTTATCACCAGCTCTAATAATTTGCCTCCACAAGAAATCTACACTGGCAATTCTAGAATATACTATATAGCCTAGAAACCTGGTTAAACTATCAATATGACATCATAGATGAAATCTAGAACATACTATATAGCCTAGAAACCTGGTTAAACTATCATTATGACATCATGGATGAATTCTAGAATATACTATATAGCCTAGAAACCTGGTTACACTATCATTTTGACATCATGGATGAATTCTAGAATATACTATATATCCTAGAAACCTGGTTAAACTATCATTATGACATCATGGATAAATTCTAGAACATACTATATATCCTAGAAACCTGGTTACACTATCATTTTGACATCATGGATGAATTCTAGAATATACTATATATCCTAGAAACCTGGTTAAACTATCATTATGACATCATGGATAAATTCTAGAACATACTATATATCCTAGAAACCTGGTTAACCTATCATTATGACATCATGGATGAATTCTAGAATATGCTATATAGCCTAGAAACCTGGTTACACTATCATTATGACATCATGGATGAATTCTAGAATATACTATATATCCTAGAAACCTGGTTAAACTATCATTATGACATCATGGATGAATTCTAGAATATGCTATATATCCTAGAAACCTGGTTAAACTATCATTATGACATCATGCATTGCCAGAACTTGTATTCATAGTGTAGTGAATTCGGGGGGTTGCCCTGAGCTGGACTCAAACCTGGGTCCAGCGACTGTCAAGCCAACACCTTATAACTGTTACGCCAAGATGTCTGAACTTCTTGACGAGGTTGCTAGGTGTTGGGTTACGGTTGCTACAATAGCTTTCTCTATGAATTTGAGAGTGGTTACATTTCTCCAGCCCCCATCCCTCAGCTGTTTACCAAACCAAGTCTCTTGGCAGCCATTTTGTTGCTGTTTAAATACTAGGTTGTCCCTTTAAAAAAGCCACACATCAATCAACCAATCTGAAGTTGAAACAATAACAAAACAGTCATTCCACCACTGTTTTGGTAATAAGATGATGATGGGTCTGGAGACATTTAACTACTCTCAAATTCATAGACAGACCTATGGATGCAAGGACTGACCATCCATGATATCAACATGATAGTTTTAACCATGTTGAGGCTGTTGATTTACATTGTTTCTAAACATTGGAGTAAAACAAGCTTATTTTGGGTTCTGATGGGGTACAACAATTTAACTAAGCTCATGAGGCATGTGTTATATTCTCCAAGAATCAATGGCTATAAATAAATCATTTAAAAGTCACAATATGGATGTAGCAATTGCAGATTTCCCTTTTAACACCAAACATCAGTTCAACAACTGCAGAGTTTGTACCTCTGTTTTTAAGACAGTACTTACCAGTGGTAATCACGGCCCGGTTTCTCAAAACCATCTTATGGCTAAGTTCATCTTTAGAACCACTGGATGCCTTAAATTGCGTTTGGGAAATCGGGCCCAGATATCCAGTTTCTTCATCCTCTTCTTCCGATGAGACCGTAATCCCCCCCCTCCTCCGCTTTCACTTCAAAAACTGAATCCTCCTCATCTTTTACTGTAACACCCTCCTCCTCTTTCACTCTGAACGCCTCTTCTTTCACTGTAACGTCTTCCTCTTCTTTCACTGAAACGTCTTTCTCTTCTTCTTTCCCTGTAACAGCCTCACCCTCTACTTGTTTTTGTATTGTAACATCCTTCTCTTCCTCCTCCTCTTTGATGAGAGCTTCTTTCTCCGTCCAACAGACCATCTCTTCTTCAGCAGGAAGAGAGTAATTTAGTGAACTCATGGTCGGAGATGTTAGCTAGCTAGGCTAATGCTAATGCTAACTTAACCAGCCCGCCAGCTGAATAATAACAACAACACCGTAAATATGAAATGAAATAGGATAACTAACTAACTAAACGACAGACGAGGGTTTAAAATACAGTGGCTAATATACACTAAAGCGTCTAAAGAGCTTTATGGGTTCGGCTATTTTGGCTAGCAAGCTACCGAGGTGGCGGACTAACTGTTGCTGCTGCTGAAAGAAACGTTCCGTCCACTAGATTATACGTCACACCTACAGCATTGCGTTCCGTCCACTAGATTATACGTCACACTTACAGCATTGCCTTAAAATCGCACACCGCCATCAGCTGACGAGTGGGTAACGCTCAGTCTGAACCTCTGACTGCGATGGAGATGTGCGACTTTAAGACAATGACGCTAGTGTGACGTAAAATATATATTATAATGTTCAGACAAAAAGTTAGTGTAGGAAGCATGAGTTTTTACTCACCAGTGTAACAACACAGTGTGGTTATAGACTTAGTAACTTAGTTGTGTTCACGATCTGGTTCCCTATAAGCACAACCAGTTGTGTTTTTGAATTATCACATATGTATTAATTTATTTTGGGATTCTGGATAATCCAAAGCAGATTTATGGAGAATTGCTGTGGGTGAGTTCAAAATTGAATAGTCCCGGGATAGAAATATATAAAGTTGACATTACATCATAAAATCCACCTTTTAAATCATACATTAGCCATTTATGTTTTAGTAACTACTGGTGTTGGTTTGGTGTCAAATAAGCCTCTCTTTATATGTTATTTGCCAAATCTCAGTTTCAATGTGGGTTTTATGCTAAAGTTCCCTCTTTCAAGTTGGTATCTAACTGGAAAATGCATCTTCTTTAGGAGTGTTATTTTTACCCTGTCGACTACTGATCATTCATCCACACTGTGTGTCTCATCAATGCAGGTCATTTATGACAAATGTATAGAGTATATGTTTTACAATGACTGGAACGAACTACAAAAATCTCTGAAACTGGAAACACTTATCTCCCTCACTAACTTTAAGCACCAGCTGTCAGAGCAGCTCATAGATTACTGCACCTGTACATAGCCCATCTATAATTTAGCCCAAACAACTACCTCTTTACCTACTGTATTTATTTATTTTGCTCCTTTGCACCCCATTATTTCTAACACTACTTTGCACCTTCTTCCACTGCAAACCAACCATTCCAGTGTTTTTTTTACTTGCTATATTGTATTTACTTCGCCACCATGGCCTTTTTATATTTTTATTTATTTATATATATATTTTGTTTGCCTTCACCTCCCTTATCTCACCTCACTTGCTCATATTGTATATAGACTTATTTTTCACTGTATTATTGACTGTATGTTTGTTTTACTCCATGTGTAACTATGTGTTGTTGTATGTGTCGAACTGCTATGCTTTATCTTGGCCAGGTCGCAATTGTAAATGAGAACGTGTTCTCAATTTGCCTACCTGGTTAAATAAAGGTGAAATAAAAAATAAAAAATAAATTCATGAACACCAGCCACTTTATTAGCCCGGTTTTGTTAGTTTAGGTGTATTATACTTCCTCGCCACCAGAGGGGGACATCGAGTAATTTCCCAGGTATATTTGATATATTTTGTTAGTAAAATGGATGACAATTTATTCTGATGTAGTGAATATGAGATACATGTAAACAATTGCTTCATTTATTATAGTAAATTAGAAATTATTAGGAATCCACTATACGATCACAGTAACTTTGATAGACATTTCAATTGTTTTTTGTTAGTATATTAAAGGGCAGATTAATGTAGAATTGCTGTGGGAGTGCTATTTATATCCCGTCACTACTGATCATTCATCCAGACTGTGTGTGTCCCATCATTGCAGCTTTGGAAATAAATGAACTATCCATCCATTGCTCCTTCCTGTGTTGACTCACTGACTTGAGAGACCAGGAAGGTCACACCACCTCGATAGGTTGATATCTAGCTCAAGCTTCACCTCATGCTTTTCATTAACTGTGTGGTTGTGTTATCTAGTGGGAACCTGTTAGCACGGTGGGCTCTGGTGCCTTCTTGCCGTGGGCTCAAAATGACAGAGGAAATCAACCTGCTTGCTCCTTTATGTATTGTCAACTTTTCGATGGGGATGTTATGTTTGATACCGGAGGTACGAGGCTTTGAAAGCATTAAACTTCAAAGCAGTGTGCCGATGCCTGTATCACTTTATCAGCAGCACGTGATCAACGACGTCTGAAGATTCATTTAATCGAACAACCACCTGATTGGTTTGGTTTGGTTCGACACTGCTGGCGACTGCCAACTGACTGCTCTACAAATCACCTTACATCATAAATAACTACTCATTATTATTGAAGCAGTGTGTCACTTTATCAGCATTGATCAATGACTTCTGAAGGTTTATTTTCTCCCATCATTCTGTTGTCCTCGATCTTTTGATCTGCAAACACGTTTAGGTTTTGTTAGTTTGGTTCTAAATGGTCTCGGTGCTGGTTGGCTACGCTGGTTAGGCTAATAGCTAGTTGGCTAAATAGCTAACGTTAGCTGGTTGGCTACGCTGGTTAGGCTAAATAGCTAACGTTAGCTGGTTGGCTACGCTGGTTAGGCTAATAGCTAGTTGGCTAAATAGCTAACGTTAGCTGGTTGGCTACGCTGGTTAGGCTAATAGCTAGTTGGCTAAATAGCTAACGTTAGCTGGTTGGCTACGCTGGTTAGGCTAATAGCTAGTTGGCTAAATAGCTAACGTTAGCTGGTTGGCTACGCTGGTTAGGCTAATAGCTAGTTGGCTAAATAGCTAACGTTAGCTGGTTGGCTACGCTGGTTAGGCTAATAGCTAGTTGGCTAAATAGCTAACGTTAGCTGGTTGGCTACGCTGGTTAGGCTAATAGCTAGTTGGCTAAATAGCTAACGTTAGCTGGTTGACTACGCTGGTTAGGCTAATAGCTAGTTGGCTAAATAGCTAACGTTAGCTGGTTGACTACGCTGGTTAGGCTAATAGCTAGTTGGCTAAATAGCTAACGTTAGCTGGTTGGCTACGCTGGTTAGGCTAATAGCTAGTTGGCTAAATAGCTAACGTTAGCTGGTTGGCTACGCTGGTTAGGCTAATAGCTAGTTGGCTAAATAGCTAACGTTAGCTGGTTGACTACGCTGGTTAGGCTAATAGCTAGTTGGCTAAATAGCTAGTTGGCTAAATAGCTAACGTTAGCTGGTTAGGCTAATAGCTAGTTGGCTAAATAGCTAACTTTAGCTGGTTGGCTACGCTTGTTAGGCTAATAGCTAGTTGGCTAAATAGCTAACGTTAGCTGGTTGGCTACGCTTGTTAGGCTAATAGCTAGTTGGCTAAATAGCTCATGTTAGCTGGACCGGCTAAGATAACTGCATATAGCTAATGTTACCTGGCCGGCTAAGATAACTGCATATAGCTAATGTTAGCTGGCTGGCTAAGAACTGCATATAGCTAACGTTAGCTGGCTGGCTAAGATAACTGCATATAGCTAATGTTAGCTGGCTGGCTAAGATAACTGCATATAGCTAATGTTAGCTGGCTGGCTAAGATAACTGCATATAGCTAATGTTAGCTGGCTGGCTAATAACATTTGTTGATATTTGGTTAGATGGTGTTATGTATTTACAATACTGTGGTTTACTTTAATCACTCAAGTCATGAGCGCAAACGATTGGTTTAATTTGAATTTCTACATTTGAAGTTATTTCTGTTGTAGTTAACATCATAGGCAATAGGCTGGTCCTCCATATTACATCACACCTGACTTTGGCATTCTTCTGAATTCTGATTGGTTTAATTTAATAACTCCAAAAATAGAACAGTGATGTGTAACTTTGTATTGCATATGTTTTAATATTTTATTTGATATTTTATAAACATACACTTACAAACAACAACATCATACAAACATTAACTACATCACACCTTCCCAGACCCACTAGAACACACCTCCATCTCCATTAACTACATCACACCTGCCCAGACCCACTAGAACACACCTCCATCTCCATTAACTACATCACACCTGCCCAGACCCACTAGAACACACCTCCATCTCCATTAACTACATCACACCTGCCCAGACCCACTAGAACACACCTCCATCTCCATTAACTACATCACACCTGCACAGACCCACTAGAACACACCTCCATCTCCATTAACTACATCACACCTGCCCAGACCCACTAGAACACACCTCCTTCTCCAGCTCCTGCATCACTGTCCGCCACATGGCCTCAAACTGCACCATTTTATTACTCACCGTAGATGCATCAGTAGTCAATTTATTCATTGTCTTTTGTTTGAAACACTCCTGTCAATGTTGAGTAAGGACGCACACCTGATTACGCATATAGAAGTAGGACTAGTCTACCTGGCCTGCACACAAATGTAGGCCTATGAATGTGCCCATTTGGGGATGTCTGATGGTATTTCTCATTGTCTTAACGCTGCACAACTAATGAGTTGTGGAGCTTCTCAAAGTAACTTTTTCCTCACCTCCAAACAGCAAGTAAACAAAGTCTAATCAAAATCAATTAAAAATGACAATAGTTTCTCAAAGTAAAACAGCAAGTAAAAATCACAATCAAATGCAAAAAAATCAAAATCAATTGCGAATGACAATAGTTCCTCAAAGTATTTTCGTAAAATATTTCCAGCTCTCACCCTTTCGATAACCACTCAGCATTAAAGGGAAAAACGTAATTCTATGATCCAGTGGAAATGTCATAAAATACCTGATTACTTCTTATCCTTTGCACAAATAGCCTATAGCTGTGTCTGTCCAGAACTCACTGGAGCAGGAAACTGAGGGCCTAGAATATTTTATACAATGTTGCAAGCTTGCTATCCGAGTTTCCTGACCCAGTTGATAGTTGATACAATGTTTCAAGTTTGTTGTAGACAGGCCATGTGCAGCCAATGGGATTTCTAGGATATTTATTTTTATCCGGATATTTTCTACCTGCAGAATGCAATGTTTTTATTTGTTGGCTTTATGTCGGCTATTTTTACATAGTTGGCATCTAGAATTCATCATGATGTCACAATGCAATAAAAATTACTTTTAGATATAATTTCCTGTTCCACAAAAATGTGCATATGAAAATCATAACTGGCACACAGATTGGTAGAAATGGTCAGAAATTGGCTCCAACTGGAAAAGGTTGCAGACTGATGGTGTAGTCTATTACTAGTCTATTAATCTGTAGTCTATTAGTCTATTACTGCAAACTTCAGGAGCAGAACGGCAGAATTTACGAAGTCCAGCAGCAGAGGGGGGACTCCCTCTGGTCGGGTTGTGTTGACGACCGGCTCCCTCTGGTCGGGTGGTGTTGACGACCGGCTCCCTCTGGTCGGGTTGTGTTGACGACCGGCTCCCTCTGGTCGGGTGGTGTTGACGACCGGCTCCCTCTGGTCGGGTGGTGTTGACGACCGGCTCCCTCTGGTCGGGTGGCGTTGACGACCGGCTCCCTCCGGTCGGGTTGTGTTGACGACCGGCTCCCTCCGGTCGGGTTGCGTTGACGACCGGCTCCCTCCGGTCGGGTTGCGTTGACGACCGGCTCCCTCTGGTCGGATTGCGTTGACGACCGGCTCCCTCTGGTCGGGTTGCGTTGACGACCGGCTCCCTCTGGTCGGATTGCGTTGACGACCGGCTCCCTCTGGTCGGATTGCGTTGACGACCGGCTCCCTCAGGTCGGATTGCGTTGACGACCGGCTCCCTCCGGTCGGGTGGCGTTGACGACCGGCTCCCTCTGGTCGGGTGGTGTTGACGACCGGCTCCCTCTGGTCGGGTGGTATTGTCGACCGGCTCCCTCTGGTCGGGTGGTATTGACGACCGGCTCCCTCTGGTCGGGTTGTGTTGACGACCGGCTCCCTCTGGTCGGGTTGTGTTGACGACCGGCTCCCTCTGGTCGGGTTGTGTTGACGACCGGTTCCCTCTGGTCGGGTTGTGTTGACGACCGGCTCCCTCTGGTCGGGTTGTGTTGACGACCGGCTCCCTCTGGTCGGGTTGTGTTGACGACCGGCTCCCTCTGGTCGGGTTATGTTGACGACCGGCTCCCTCTGGTCGGGTTGTGTTGACGACCGGCTCCCTCTGGTCAGGTTGTGTTGACGACCGGCTCCCTCTGGTCGGGTGGTGTTGACGACCGGCTCCCTCTGGTCATTTGTGTGTATAATTTATTTAATCAAACAGTGTGCTTAAAGCATCAGACAAGTTCAGTACATATAGATTTGATAAAAACACATGGGGCGATTGATAGAAAGAACAGATGACTCTTGGTTGACCAAGATGTATTTTAGTTGGGGACAGCACTAGAACATGATTTTGGGGATCCCAGGTGGCGCAGCGGACACTGCATCTCAGTGCTTGAGGCGTCACACAGACAGGCTGTATCACAACCGGCCGTGATTGGGAGTCCCATAGGGCGGCGGACAGTTGGCCCAGCTTCTTCCGGGGTAGGCAGTCATTGTAAATAAGAATTTGTTCATAACTGACTTGCCTAGTTAAATAAAGGTTACATTTAAATAAATAAGTAAATAGTGTTTCATGACAAACCATTTTTTACAAATCTGTCAAGGCACCAAGTTTGAGAAGGGTTTAAAACAAAGGTTTCAAACCAATTCATGAATGTAATTGCATCTAGGTATGTCTTGCCTTTAATGTAAGGGCATGAAAAAAAATTGGCTGAATATTATACAATGACTTAACAGCTCTAATAATTAGCCTCCACAGGAAATCTACACTGGCAATTCTAGAATATACTATATAGCCTAGAAACCTGGTTACACTATCATTATGACATTATGGATGAATTCTAGAATATACTATATAGCCTAGAAACCTGGTTAAACTATCATTATGACATAATGGATGAATACTAGAATATACTATATAGCCTAGAAACCTGGTTACACTATCATTATGACATCATGGATGAATTCTAGAATATACTATATAGCCTAGAAACCTGGTAAAACTATCATTATGACATCATGCATGAATTCTAGAATATACTATATATCCTAGAAACCTGGTTAAACTATCATTATGACCTCATGGATGGCCAGTCCTTGTATTCATAGTGTAGTGAATTCAGGGGGCAGCCCTGAGCTGGACTCAAACCTGGGTCCAGTGACTGTCAAGCCAACACCTTATAACTGTTACACCAAGATGTCTGAACTTCTTGACGAGATCGCTAGGTGTTGGGTTACGGTTGCTACAATAGCTTTCTCTATGAATTTGAGAGTGGTTACATTTCTCCAGCCCCCATCCCTCAGCTGTTTACCAAACCAAGTCTCTGGGCAGCCATTTTGCTGCTGTTTAAATACTAGGTTGTCCCTTTAAAAAAGCCACACAACAATCAACCAACCTGCAGTTGAAACAATAACACAGCAGTCATTCCACCACTGTTTTGGTAATAAGATGATGATGGGCCTGGAGACATTTAACTACTCTCAAAATCATAGACAGACCTATGGATGAAAGGACTGACCATCCATGATATCAACATTACAGTTTTAACCATGTTGAGGCTATACAGTGTTGATTTACATTGTTTCTAAACATTGGAGTAAAAAAAGTTTATTCTGGGTTCTGATGGGGTACAACAGTTTAACTAAGCTTAATGAGGCATATGTTATATTCTTCAATAATCAATGGCTATAAATAAATAATTTAAAAGTCCACATATGAATGTAGCAATTGCAGATTTCCCATTTAAAACCAAACATCAGTTCAACAACTGCAGAGTTTGTGCCTCTGTTTTTTTAGAAGGTACTTACGAGTGTTAATCAGGGAACGGTTTCTCAAAACCATGTTACCCTTAGAACCATCGGACACCTTAAGATGCGTTTGGGAAACCGGGACCAGATATCCAGTTTCCTTCTCTTCTTCCTCCTCCTTTTTCGATGTAACAGTCATCTCCCCCTTGTTCACTCTGAACGCATCTTCCTCTTCTTTCACAGTAACGGCCTCATTCTCTACTTCTTGTTTTACTGTGATATCCTCCTCTCCTTTCGCAGGAGAGTAGCTTAGTGACCGCATGGTCGGGGATGTTAGCTAGCTAGGCTAATGCTAACTTAACCAGCCCGCTAACGGAATAATAACAACACCGTAAATATGAAATTAAAACGGATAACTAACTAGACGACAGAAGAGGGTTTAAAACACAGTGGCTAATAATTACGAATACGTCTAAAGACCTTTATTGGTTCGTCTATTTTGTCTAGCAAGCTACCGAGGTGGCTGACTGTCTGTTGCTGCTGTTGAAAGAAGCGTTCCGTCCACTAGATTATACGTCACAGTAGCAGCATTGCCTTAAAATCGCAGACCGCAATCTGCTGACTGGAGTGGGTAACGCAGTTGAGTAAAATGTCAATTTAATTTTCAGACAAAAAGTTAAAGGGTAGGAATCAGGGACGTCGCTAGAAATAAAATATTAATTAGTCCCCCCTATATAAATCAATATCAGTCAATATATTTTTTCTGTGATTTCTTTTTTTTGTCAACCGTTCCAGCGCATCTTAAACTTTTTTACCGGGGGAGGCTGCTGCTGCACTAGTGACCGTTAGACTTTCTTCAGCAAAGATGTAGTAGGAGAGAGGGGAACCCCTACACAGAACTGAACTGAATCAAATATGGCGAACAGAAATACTAGGAGAGGGGAACCCCTACACAGAACTGAACTGAATCAAAGATGGTGGACAGAAATACTAGGATGGAAGCAAATGTAAGGGATTATAACGTCATAACGAATCATGCAAAAACATGTACAGTTGACAGGAATGTTCATGTAGAGACAAACGATTATGCATTTTTTTTAAATCATAGTTCATTTACGAAAATCGTAATTTAGCCAGCTAGCTGACTAGCTAACATTAGCCAGCTAGCTGGCTAGCTTTATGGGTGTTGTGACATGAGTATGAAATTGTAATTCTGGTTGTTTTAGGAACTCCTGAAACAACCAGCAAACCAGGCTGTCGTTTTGGGAAACAGTGGATGTATAGAATCTAGCTAGCTGAAGAATTTACTGCAAATTGAATGTACAATTTTGTAAGCTTGCCTTGCTGATATTTACCATGCAGATAGATGAAATCACGTAGCTAGCTATGTTCTTACTTATTGTGCAGTGGATGATTAAAATCCCTGTATGCCCATGGATGTGTAGCTAGCTATCTAGCCGATCTGTGTATGGACCCAAACGTTTGGTATACATATTAGTTAAGAACCTAGCTATGAACCTCAGCTATCATAGCCAGTTGTATCAACTTCAAAACAGCCTGAATGACATTAATGAAGCCTATGGATTGAGTAGAATATAATATCATGTTGTGCCAAGGATGCAAGTCGTATATACATGTAGTTATTACCATGCATGAGATCCCCACATTGTAGCCTGTACATTTAATATATTCACTGATCATGTACTCTACCGTGGCAAATAAAGGTGCAGTTTAGGTATGAATGTCTTTGAGATTATTTTTCAGTCATATCCAATACCAGGAGAATCAAATTCCAGTCTTTGAATGACGCTGTATAATTACAATTATACACTTCAACAGTGTTTATCAGTCTTGGTCCTGGGACATCAATGGGTACACATTGTAACTAATAGACTAGAAACAGGATTTAACTAGTTAATTCATATATACAGAAATATAATGTTAAAAACCAGAACACTACACTTCCTATGCATTATGTAAATACTCCAACACCGGTTCATCTCAACATCTAATGCCCTTCATCTGCATTGTTCTGATAAACACAGGATAGGTGGAGTATTTCATCACATTACACTTCATTTCAACCAGTAGAGAATGTGAAACGCTTTATTGAAAAGCTCATTATCCAAGTGTTATAAATACAAGTTCAATCTGTACTTCAATGCACATCTGTTGTGTATTATAAAAACAGAGGAAGAAAGAGGAGGTGGAGAGAGAGGTGTAAAAGACAGAAAGGGAAAGAGGTAAGCACATTGGAGCAGGGAAGGCAGCACATGATTAATGAAACACAGTGCTACCTAAATATTCTCTCAGTTCATCACAATTACATAACAGTGTCTCTAGTCGGCCCAAAGGTTATCTTAAAAGAAGGTGAGGTGGCGATGATGAGACTGGGGGTTGGCATCCTCTCACATCAAAACATATCTGCAGACGAGAGACAGATAGAGAGAGAGAGCATGTTTAAGCCTTATGTTTTTAGTTTTTATTCTAACATTGTTAGTCATCAATCAGGAGGTGAAATGCAAAACTGACCTGGGATCAATGTGGCTAGGCTATGCTAGTCAGATTTCAATATAAAGCATCTCTTTAATAATACGTCCTGTATAATATAAACTGACCTGGGATCATTAACTCTGGGACTACTGCATCTATCTGTATTTCAATGTAAAGCATCTCTTTAATAATACTTCCTGTTGACCCGACCAAGTGACCTCTCACCTCTGACCATGCTGTGCCCTCTATGTAGCCAGTTCAGATGCAGGAGGGGTTCACCGACACAGCTGATATAACCTAGAGGATTTAGGGAGAAGGGGAGAGAGGGATGAAGTGAAGGAGAGAGACTGTTATTGAGAAAATAAGGTAGTTAAAGCCACAGTGTTCAACAGGAATCTGTGTGTGGCCTCACCTGGTGTCCACACCACACTAAGTGGCTGCAGAGTACTTTATGCTGAAAAACATGAATGGACCCACAAGGACAAACAATTATAGCGTAGTTATAGAAATAATGAAGTGTCTTATTATTCTCCATGGTTGGCCCTGTTGCCTATTCTTTGAAGGTGGAAGGAGCCACAGTTATACACCTGAGCCTGCTTACTGCACAACACAATCCATCAATCAGATTGATACATGAGTGTGTAGGTGGGGGTTATAGGGTGTCTAATTGTTCTACATTTTTTCAATATGGGTGATTTAAAATAGCCTGTTTTGTTTTTGCACAGACATCACACCCTTACCTAAACAGCACCCTCACCTGAGAAGTAGAAATCAAAGGGAGAGAAACTATGAATTGAATAACTGCAGTTGACATAGCTAAGTAAATGGAAGAATAATCTTATTGCAATGTGAATGGCTCTTAAAAGAGCCTTTAGTTGTGCATAGTGTAGTCTATGGTGTTGCCAGGGAACAGCACCCTCTTAAAAGAGCCTTTGGTTGTGCATAGTGTAGTCTATGGTGTTGCCAGGGAACAGCACCCTCTTAAAAGAGCCTTTGGTTGTGCATAGTGTAGTCTATGGTGTTGCTAGGGAACAGCACCCTCTTAAAAGAGCCTTTGGTTGTGCATAGTGTAGTCTATGGTGTTGCTAGGGAACAGCACCCTCTTAAAAGAAGGAGGAGGTGAAGATCTCCTGCACATGGATTGCCTCTCTTGCTGCGTTGTTGGACCCCATCCTTGAAACATCCTGCAGAGCAGCAGACTCCTCCTCTGGGACACGGCGGCGAGCTGCAGATCCCCTCCTGGTCCTCGTGTCCATCCTCATGAAGTTACGCAGGACACAGGTAGCCTTCACACATCTGAACTCCTCCAGGAGGCAGTCCCAGATGACCCTGGTCACCCAACCTTGCAGTGCCCTACACGGCAACTGTAGGCAATCGTTTGGAAGGAATCTCCAGTTACAAGGTATCTGTAGGAATATGGAAGACAATATAATTATTAGACTTTTACATCACCAGGTCATTGTGGATTACTAAAGTATAATATCCATAATAACAAATCATGATAACATTGGATTGATAGATGCATGGGCACACATATGTACATGTGTAGCATGTGACAATAACACGATCATATCAGGACGGCATCACAAATGAATACATAAATACCACTTGAAGCTTGATGATGAGTTGATCATTTGAATCAGCTGTGCAGTGCTGAGGCAACAACAACAATGTGCCTCTGAGTCCCCAGGACTGAGAACCACTGCTCTTCATTGGGACCTCTTCATATGTAGACTGGCTTTCATAGCGCTCTTTATCTGAGGACAAAAAACCTCACAAGAAACTCACTTCATTATAGTGAAATTACACCACACTGAATATTATGTTACTATTATCTCCGTCCTCACTTCTAGGGACAGGAACTACACAAAAGTACCTGCCCTATCCAGAATAGTCTCCTCTCTCACTGACAGTTGGGGCTGCTATCCTTTCACCCTCCTCCATGGCTGTTAGCTAGCTACCTACAAATGCATTGGAGTTAGTTTTTTACAGTGATAAATACATCAAGATAGCTAGCTAATATGAAGTTAGACAGCTGATGATATTTAATTCACTTAGTTATCTATCTATATAGTATTAGCTAGCCAACTAGCTAGCTCGTTTAGCAGGTCATTTGAGTTAGCCTGCACTGCAGCTAGTTAGCTAATAATACATCGTTTCTTTACATTTCCAAAATCTATTTACTTACTTGAATAGGTTCTCCCAGCCATGTGGACAACTGGAAACCGGGCAGCAAAGTTGGTCCCCAGAGCGTTTTAGAGGATATTACTATTGAACTATGTACCCATTTAATAAACAGACCTTCATACAAACTTGCTCTGCTGAATTCTTGACGGATTCACAACGGGAGGCCTAAGCAGCATCTAGTCCATCTGCTGACTGGACGCAGGTGAGGAAAATGTACATTTTATTTTCAGACAACAAGTTAACTCTAGGGTACTCTCTAGGAATTCTTGAGACATCCCTACCCTAAACCCTAACCTTAACCCCTAACTTAACCATTTTAAATGTCAACTTCAACGGACTAGGGACGTCCCAAAGATGTATCGCTACCTGAAAATACATGATCTAAGTCAGGGGTGTCAAACTCATTCCACGGAGGGCCTAGTGTCTGCAGGTTTTTGTTTTTTCCTTTCAATAAAGCCCTAGACAACCAGGTGTGGGGAGTTCCTAACTAATTAGTGATGTTAATTCATCAATCAAGTACAAGGGAGGAGCGAAAACCCGCAGACACTTGGCCCCCGTGGAATGAGTTTGACACCTGTGATCTAAGTGATTGATAGTTAGTATACATCAGTCATAAAGCCTTATTTACTTTAATGAACTACTAAAATAGTGATTTTGTCAGACAGCATAGACAGCAGCTCTACACTTTATTGACTGACTGATCCAGTCATCCTTCCATCCCTCCTCAGCCTTCCTCTCCTCTGAAGACCCAGTGAGGGTGGAGCTCAGTCAGAGAGCTGTTGAGGGACTGGTTAGGAAGAACACTTCTACAGCCAGAGAGGTGAGAGGTCACACATGGTTTAGATGGTAAATATTTATGTCCCCTTAGCGGTTCATCACGTCAGAAAAAGGGAATATGTTCCATCATCTATGTTTATTTACATTAGTGCAAATTGTATTGGTGTAATTTCTCACCCCTTTTGGCTGCATGAAAGGGAATTTCACCTCAGGCACACACATTTGTTCTTTGATATTATGAAGGTAATTTGTATCAAATGTACTTTTCCCCACTCATTCACCCCATCTCTTTATATTGAGTATTTATATTCAGTGGCCTGACTGCATCCAGACTATGTCAAAGGCCCATCCTGGTAGATCTGAACCTAATGCAGCTTGGAGTGATCGGATGACAGAAGTCACATTTAGGTGCCAGGTGTAACTGAGGCCATAGATGCTCCATATCCACTACTTTGAGTGTTTTATATAATATGACTGAATGTATTTCTTTCTGTGTTGCAGGGGCAGTCAAGAAATGGAACGACAAGGCCAAAGAACATGACATAAGCAGAGCTGTGGGAAACCACCTCAAGCCCCCGGTAGAGCCGGGGGTGGTGTTTACCACTCCACCAGCAGAGCTGTGGGAGACCACCTCAAGCCCCTGGTAGAGCCTGGGGGGGTGTTTACCACTCCACCAGCAGAGCTGTGGGAGACCACCTCAAGCCCCTGGTAGAGCCGGGGGTGGTGTTTACCACTCCACCACGCCTTCAGCAGGCTTGAAAAGTGGGATTGATACTGATTTTCATACTAAGATGGACCAACAGTCTGTTGATTGGTCAGTCACTGGGTTCAATTGTTGACATCAAATCAAGCTTTATTTATACAGCACATTTCACACATGGATGCAACACAATGGCTTCACAGGAGAAAACAATGAAAATAAACTGAAATACTTAGTACACAAAAATAACAGGATAAAAAAACAGAAAATTATCAACTGAAAGACCAATGAGCATTCTAAGGAAATGCCATTGATTAAAACACTAATTGGATGAAATATCCAACCCAAAATATTAGCTTGTTTTTTAGGAGGGGTTCTCAAAGACACTATGGGGGTGTCGACTGAAAGTTGACTCGTAACAACTGGGACCTAAAAGACACCAACTATGAGACCCACTAAATCTGTCCAAGAAGAAGCAAACAAAATAAAAAAAGAGGGAAACAAAATAAAAAAAAACAATAAACTTAAAGACAGGAAGCAAACCAAAAAAGTGGAGCAACTAAAGGTGTTGACTCTCCACATCTATCAAGACAACTGGAGCACTGGGCCAGACACTCTTAAATAGAACCTGGACCAGCTCAGGTGAAACACCTTCCCACTAACGAGATGGACAAGCCAGCACAGGTGTAACACATACTGACTAACGAGATAGCACGTAGGGCGCATTGATTGGTGCTAACGAGCTAGACGTGCTAAAGTCCAACCTCAAAACATAAATGAAAAAAATATAATTACTTTCTATAGAATCCTAAAACTCACCAGCTTCTAGAACTCTCGTCCTTCTAAAACTCTCATCGCCTTGGACAAAACTCAAATCAAATTGTATTAGTCATGTCTGATTTCAAGAGCTCCTGCAATATCCCGAGCTTCTCGCTCTTTTCAGGGTTCACTCGATAGGCATGTTGTTGGATCGGGGCCCAGTCCCCAATGTCATGCTCTAGTACATGTGGGTTGGTACATCTGAGAATGATCCCTGATATTCTAAAAGCAGGATAACAATTTCAATATAATAGTACCCAAAAATTGTCAGCTGGTTGCATAAATAACTATGACTAAATGTTACATAAATTGTAAATATGAAAATCAAAACCAAATGTACACCCCTTTGTTAATATATATTGGCAATACTTCACTTAAGGGTGAGGCATGGAATAATAAAACATGTATCTTTTGTCAGGCTGAATGTTTGAAGTATGAGGTGATTTGAGTCATGCTTCTTCAGTAGTGGAATAAAGACAATTAGCACTTGAATGTTTTCAATAAATACTGGAGTGATGTAGGATTGTTCATAAAACTGATTATAGACCAATTTATTATATAACATGTATTTTCTGATGTTGAATCCGAGATCTTTTATCAGATTATCTCTGGTCACAGCTATATCTTCCCACATTTATTACTGCTATAAGGTTTCTGTCCTGTGTGTTTTCTCTGGTGTATAGTTAGATATCTAAATCTGGTAAATCTCATCCCACATTGACCACAGCTAAAAGGTTTCTCTCCTGTGTGTGTTCTCTGGTGTGAAGTCAGAGAGCTAGATGTAGTAAATCTCTTCCCACATTGATCACAGCTATAAGATTTCTCTCCTGTGTGTGTTCTCTGGTGTTTAGTCAGAGAGCTAGATTCAGTAAAACTCTTCCCACATTGATCACAGCTATAAGATTTCTCTCCTGTGTGTGTTCTCTGGTGTTTAGTCAGAGAGCTAGATTCAGTAAAACTCTTCCCACATTGATTACAGCAATAAGGTTTCTCTCCTGTGTGTGTTCTCTTGTGTGATGTCAGCTGGCCAGATCTACCAAAACTCTTCCCACATTGATCACAGCTATAAGGTTTCTCTCCTGTGTGTGTTCTCTGGTGTAAAGTCAGATGGCCAGATGTAGTAAAACTCTTCCCACATTGATCACAGCTATAAGGTTTCTCTCCTGTGTGTGTTCTCTGGTGTAATGTCAGCTGGTCAGATCTACCAAAACTCTTCCCACATTGACCACAGCTATAAGGTTTCTCTCCTGTGTGTGTTCTCTTGTGTGATGTCAGCTGGCCAGATCTACCAAAACTCTTCCCACATTGATCACAGCTATAAGGTTTCTCTCCTGTGTGTGTTCTCTGGTGTAAAGTCAGATGGCCAGATGCAGTAAAACTCTTCCCACATTGATCACAGCTATAAGGTTTCTCTCCTGTGTGTGTTCTCTGGTGTAAAGTCAGATGGCCAGCTGTAGTAAAACTCTTCCCACATTGATCACAGCTATAAGGTTTCTCTCCTGTGTGTGTTCTCTGGTGTAATGTCAGCTGGATAGATGTAGTAAAACTCTTCCCACATTGACCACAGCTATAAGGTTTCTCTCCTGTGTGTGTTCTCTGGTGTTTAGTCAGCGAGCTAGATTCAGTAAAACTCTTCCCACATTGATTACAGCAATAAGGTTTCTCTCCTGTGTGTATTCTCTGGTGTGAAGTAAGAGCGCTAGATGTAGTAAATCTCTTCCCACATTGATTACAGCAATAAGGTTTCTCTCCTGTGTGTATTCTCTGGTGTGAAGTAAGAGCGCTAGATGTAGTAAATCTCTTCCCACATTGACCACAGCTAAAAGATTTCTCTCCTGTGTGTGTCCGCTGGTGTACTATCAGGCTTTGTAGGTGAGTAAAACTCTTTCCACATTGATTACAGGTATAAGGTTTCTCTCCTGTGTGTATTCTCTGGTGTTTAGTCAGAGAGCTAGATTCAGTAAAACTTTTCCCACATTGATCACAGCTATAAGATTTCTCTCCTGTGTGTGTTCTCTGGTGTTTAGTCAGCGAGCTAGATTCAGTAAAACTCTTCCCACATTGATTACAGCAATAAGGTTTCTCTCCTGTGTGTATTCTCTGGTGTGAAGTAAGAGCGCTAGATGTAGTAAATCTCTTCCCACATAGATCACAGCTAAAAGGTTTCTCTCCTGTGTGTGTCCGCTGGTGTACTATCAGGCTGTTCAGCTGAGTAAAACTCTTCCCACATTGATTACAGCAATAAGGTTTCTCTCCTGTGTGTATCCTCTGGTGTAATGTCAGCTGGCTAGATGTAGTAAATCTCTTCCCACATTGATCACAGCTATAAGGTTTCTCTCCTGTGTGTGTTCTCTGGTGTAATGTCAGCTGGCCAGATGTAGTACATCTCTTTCCACATTGATCACAGCTGTAAGGTTTCTCTCCTGTGTGTGTTCTCTGGTGTAATGTCAGCTGGTCAGATCTACCAAAACTCTTCCCACATTGACCACAGCTATAAGGTTTCTCTCCCATGTGTGTTCTCTTGTGTGATGTCAGCTGGCCAGATCTACCAAAACTCTTCCCACATTGATCACAGCTATAAGGTTTCTCTCCTGTGTGTGTTCTCTGGTGTAAAGTCAGATGGCCAGATGTAGTAAAACTCTTCCCACATTGATCACAGCTATAAGGTTTCTCTCCTGTGTGTGTTCTCTGGTGTAAAGTCAGATGACCAGCTGTAGTAAAACTCTTCCCACATTGATCACAGCTATAAGGTTTCTCTCCTGTGTGTGTTCTCTGGTGTAATGTCAGCTGGATAGATGTAGTAAAACTCTTCCCACATTGACCACAGCTATAAGGTTTCTCTCCTGTGTGTGTTCTCTGGTGTACAGTCAGATTGCTAGATGTAGTAAAACTCTTCCCACATTGATCACAGCTATAAGGTTTCTCTCCTGTGTGTGTTCTCTGATGAATTTTAATGCCTGAGGAGGTGAATCTCTTCCCACAGTCAGAGCAGCAGTGAGTTATCTTCCCTGTGGATCTCTGCAGGTGTTTCTTGAGGAGTTCTGATCTGGAGAGACTCTTCTCTGCCTCGTCAGCATCATGAGGTTGTTGAGGCTCCCCAGAGGATCCACGATAGTCCCTTATCTCTCCTGTGTGAACAACAAAGTCAGATGATTAAAGGCCCACAAAAGCGGTAATCCACTGTAAAAGGTGATGCCAACAGAGTAGCCATGATGTTGTACAACAATTGATGTCTGTAATGAATGTTAATTATTTAACAATAATCTTAAAATGAGCAAGAATAGTCATAGTTTGTCTTGTTTTCACATTAGTAGTAAAATCAATGATTGTAGGCTAGAAATAAGTTATTCAAGTTGTTGAAACTCTAAGCAGTGTGCCAGACGACTTTTGGTCTCCAATATAGGCCCCTTTCTGTGTTTAATAAAATTGCGGCACGAGGTCGATGCGCACACAACTTGATTGTAGAAACTCCTCCCTGCTAATGAGGAAACCACTAGTTATGGATGTAGTATATCTGGTAATGAGGAAACCACTAGTTATGGATGTAGTATATCTGGTAATGAGGAAACCGCTAGTTATGGATGTAGTATATCTGGTAATAAGGAAACCACTAGTTATGGATGTAGTATATCTGGTAATGAGGAAACCACTAGTTATGGATGTAGTATATCTGGTAATGAGGAAACCACTAGTTATGGATGTAGTATATCTTCTAATGAGGAAACCGCTAGTTATGGATGTAGTATATCTGGTAATGAGGAAACCACTAGTTATGGATGTAGAACTATCTGCTAATGAGGAAACCACTAGTTATGGCTGTAGTATATCTGGTAATGAGGAAACCACTAGTTATGGATGTAGTATATCTGGTAATGAGGAAACCACTAGTTATGGATGTAGTATATCTGGTAATGAGGAAACCACTAGTTATGGATGTAGTATATCTGGTAATGAGGAAACCACTAGTTATGGATGTAGTATATCTGGTAATGAGGAAACCACTAGTTATGGATGTAGTATATCTGGTAATGAGGAAACCACTAGTTATGGATGTAGTATATCTGGTAATGAGGAAACCACTAGTTATGGATGTAGTATATCTGGTAATGAGGAAACCACTAGTTATGGATGTAGTATATCTGGTAATGAGGAAACCACTAGTTATGGATGTAGTATATCTGGTAATGAGGAAACCACTAGTTATGGATGTAGTATATCTGGTAATGAGGAAACCACTAGTTATGGCTGTAGTATATCTGGTAATGAGGAAACCACTAGTTATGGATGTAGTATATCTGGTAATGAGGAAACCACTAGTTATGGATGTAGTATATCTGGTAATGAGGAAACCACTAGTTATGGATGTAGTATATCTGGTAATGAGGAAACCACTAGTTATGGATGTAGTATATCTGGTAATGAGGAAACCACTAGTTATGGATGTAGTATATCTGGTAATGAGGAAACCACTAGTTATGGATGTAGAACTATCTGCTAATGAGGAAACCACTAGTTATGGATGTAGTATATCTGCCTGGAGCAAAAATGGTGAACAAAGATTTTAGTTTTTCACAATGTCATTTACAGGTGCTTATTAGTGCATTTCACACTACTTTGGATTATAATTGTAAGGCTAATTTGAATGTCCTGTTTAATATAATGTTTGAATGAACAACAGATTCATTAACTACAATTTAGCAAATTAACACTGGAGTGATAGATGATGTGCAAGTAGAAATACTGGTGTGCAAAAGAGCAAAAAAAGTAAATAAAAATATGGGGATGAGGTAGGCAGTTGGATGGGCTATTTACAGATGGGCTGT
>NW_026602147.1:0-24079 GCF_029448725.1 Salvelinus fontinalis | reverse complement strand
CAGAGACACCCCAACACTCCGCCAACAGCACCACCAACCTCCCAGCAGAGACACCCCAACACTGAGCCAACAGCACCACCGACCTCCCAGCAGAGACACCCCAACACTCAGCCACCAACCTCCCAGCAGAGACACCCCAACACTCAGCCAACAGCACCACCAACCTCCCAGCAGAGACACCCCAACACTCCGCCAACAGCACCACCAACCTCCCAGCAGAGACACCCCAACACTCAGCCAACAGCACCACTAACCTCCCAGCAGAGACACCCCAACACTCAGCCAACAGCACCAACAACCTCCCAGCAGAGACACCCCAACACTCAGCCAACAGAACCACCGACCTCCCAGCAGAGACACCCCAACACTCAGCCAACAGCACCAACAAACTCCCAGCAGAGACACCCCAACACTCAGCCAACAGCACCACTAACCTCCCAGCAGAGACACCCCAACACTCAGCCAACAGCACCAACAACCTCCCAGCAGAGACACCCCAACACTCAGCCAAGAGAACCACCGACCTCCCAGCAGAGACACCCCAACACTCAGCCAACAGCACCAACAACCTCCCAGCAGACACACCCCAACACTCCGCCAACAGCACCACCAACCTCCCAGCAGAGACACCCCAACACTGAGCCAACAACCTCCCAGCAGAGACACCCCAACACTCCGCCAACAGCACCACCAACCTCCCAGCAGAGACACCCCAACACTCAGCCAACAGCACCACCGACCTCCCAGCAGAGACACCCCAACACTCCGCCAACAGCACCACCGACCTCCCAGTGCTTGGTGAATCAGTCTTACTACACAGGTCCCCGGAGCCACAGGTTTGACTGGATCACACAGAGACACACTGCAACCAGGCCCGTCATGTTCCAGAGAACCTTCTCCAGTGATTATAGTACTGGAGACCACCTGACCTGGCGACCCTTTAAAAGCAATTACCTTCTTTATGGAGGGACAACCGGCTTGTTGGACAGACACCCACTTCTCAAGACTGGCCAGTGGTTTACTGTTCCTAAATAACAAATGGCATCGTACTGAAATTTGACAGTACACCCTGTTTGAGGTAAATTATGTTCTCTCACAACTGAAAATGGGCAAGTAACCTTCATAGAGTAAATGTGCCTGTTTTCCTTTGCTTGATGCCTGGAGTACAGGAGTAGTACTTCAATCACATCATTATCTCATAAGGATGATCATTGTCTGCCTTCAGGCTGAGAGCTTTGTGTTTCAGTGCATGTTAATTCAATGGAGTAAAAACAACATGTCACAGACATGAATTCCTCCTCCACCCATCAACCCTGATAGAACCACACTGAGTGACAGCCTAATGATGTGTGCTACACTTAGACAAGGGCCGGGCCTCTTAACCTAGTGATGTGTGCTGCGCTTAGCCAAGGGCCTCTTAACTGACAAATCTTCTGATCCATACACTGTCAAGCCCGAGGTAATGCAGAATGGCAGATCAAAAGTTCTCAAATGTGTCCACACTTTTTCCAAATGGTTCTACTTTGAAATTCAATACAGCAGTTATCTAATTAAACTTTACTGTAGATTGAAGTGTGACAATATTTCATTTCATATGGCGGTCAGCACATTGTTACACGCAATATTAAAGAATACATTCATCAAAACGTGTAGCCCAGTTAGGTCTTTACAGAAGGTCGTTCAGCTCCATCCTCCTTCAGTACTCCTGTCTGTACCAGTCTGTTCCACCACCTGTCTTCAAAGTCCTTCAGAGAGAGACCTGCCAAGCTCTCTCCATCCTGGTTGTCCTCTCTCATCCTCTCTGGAACTAGATCTTCTGACATCACCTGAATGGCAAATCACCAATAACGATGCATGATCAATCTGGTCCAGAAGTGTACCTCTTACCTTTTCAAAACATGTGCATCGTCAGTTGTAATACATCTATAGGTAAAACCATGACATCTTGGTGTCAGCAAGCCACACATCTCCTTTCATTGAAAAATACCAGAAGACAAACTACAGGACATTATTTGATGAATAGACACCATGTGAGAACTGTAGTCTATGTACTGTGTCTCTAACCGGTCTCACCTCAGAGACTAGCTGTAGTGTGGTGTCTTTCGGTTCCAGACACCGCAGAGCCTCATCAGCCTTCTGTAGGGCTCTCTCACTGTTCTGGAGAACAAAGGATGACTGTTGTCCCTTTAATGCCCTGAGGAGGAGTCTGGCAAGGCAACATAATACAGTCAAACAACCATCTTCACAAGACAAAGACTGTGCTAAACAGTGACATTTAGGATGAATGTGTAAAAATGCTCTCTGCTTTAAGCCAAGGGCCAATTTCCCAGAGATAAAGTAAGCCTTTTCCTGGACTAAGAAGCACTTTCAAATGGAGAATCTAAATCTGTGTTCGGGAAACCAGTCCTAAAGACTGCCCAACAAGCTTGTATCCATGGAATTCCATATAGAATAGGCCAACAGGATGTCTGCTTGTCTCTCACTGATTATTTACCTGGCCCGGACAAAACACATGCAGGCCTTGAGCCAAACGCCGTCACGCTCTTCCTTCAGTTGCACCTCAGTCTGAGAGTCAGGCTGTGGCTCTACACCATCTCCCTGTTGAAGAGGACTGGAGCCTGAGGGTGTTGACAGAGGCTGGAGGAGATGAAGGTAGCTTTCTGCCAGCTTCATCCAGTGCCACTGGTGGTAGGGGTGGAGAGAACACAGCTGCTGCAGACACGTGATCTGGCTCCTGAGGTCTCCGAAGCGCTCGTGGACGTTCGCAGTCAGGTGAAGTAGACCGGTGAGGTGACAGGTGTTGGAGGCTTCATTTTTCTGTCCATGGAATTCATTTTCAAAACAAACATTTTACTACCTGGTATACTGTAACCTTGTCCACAGACTAGAGCTGGCTGGCTGGACGACAAGACTAGGTATTTTGTATTATTTATGTATAATAAAAACCTTAGTGTGTTACAATAATGTATAAAGATAAGACTCACTCAACAGCAACGGTTCTTACAAGTGTTTCTGTGATCTCCAGGGCCTCCACTCTCTTCCCCAGGTGACAACAGCACCGTGCCATTCCCTCCATTATGTCCCGTCTAATGGCCAGGTTGCCGTCAGGGATATAGGAGAGGCAGGTAGTGTAGGCGTTTAAAGCTTCCTTCGGAAATGGATATAGTTAACAAATGAGAAAAGCATTTGGGCCATATACAGCGTTCCTCACTGAGTTCCCTGAATTCCTATCGGACCTTGTAGTCATAGCAGTTTGGGGTTTTAGGCTGGGTTTCTGTACAGCACTTCGAGATATTAGCTGATGTACGAAGGGCTATATAAAATAAACTTGATTGATTGATATGATAGACAGTGTGGAACTAAATTACTCAAGGGAAGAGTGGTCAATACCTGGAAGTTTTTTCGCCTGTACGACATATCAGCTCGAAATTTAAAGATCTTTTGTTTCTCTAAAATATCATCTGTGTCGATGCTCTCCCAAAACCACTGTTGAAATAGACAACTCATAGTTAAGAATTTCCATTCATTGCAATGCTAGCAAAAAAAACTGATGCTACTTGACGTTAGGTAGCTAGTTAACACTCACCTCTGCTTCACAGAACTTTGCATTGTAAGACGACAGTGCAACAACAGTTGGCTTCGCTCTTGATTCCTCGAACACCGAATCGTCAAAGGTGCTACCGAAAATCTCCATTTCAAACGATGAATGACAGTGAATTCAAATGTTACCGACACTAAAAAACAAAACAAACGTCAACGTGTGCAGTGTTACAAGCTAATATGACCGTTGGGAAACAGAAAAAGATAGAATGTGTTCCGGGGTGATATGTTCCAATGACAGACGCTTTACTTTCTTCAATGAAATGTTCTAATATTTTCTATAAGAGAAACTCCAGTCATATTTTGAAGTTAAATATTTTATAAGACACCAAAATACACGCCTTTTCGTCCAAATGTATTGTATTTTGTCCTCAAAACAAGTATAAAATATATATGTGTCTAAATCAAGCCACAGCCTCAAAAAGCAGTTTGATTTCAATTAAAAAGCATTGCAAAGTCTATGGCTCAGGGGACTAAAGCTTTTTCCACTGAGTTTTCAGCTCCAAGGCTACTCTGTCTCAACATAAAAAAATTCCTTGGTTTACCATAACGTTTGCAAATAAACTCTCACTTTTCCCAAAGCACCTCAACATATCCAGAAACCAAACATTCTTCTCATAGATAACTTAATAAATACAGTAGGAGAAAGGAGACTGACTGACATTATCCATTATAGCTGTAGCTAGCAGAATAGTATATTAAAAGACAGGTTAAAAGATAGTGTGCGCACAATCTAATAGTAAAACTGTTAAGCATGTATTAAAGTTACATATTCAACTGTTGGGTATTAGTACTAAACAAGCACCTTTCTAAATATTGAGAAATAGCAAAGAGGACAGACAGGTAAGAAGTATTGTACTAGGATAAAACAGTCATGTACTATGGTCACAATGTCACGTCTACCTGTACAAAAAAAAGTAACGTGGATACATTGAGAGTTGCCAACTGAAGAAGGCAAAGAGCCACCAGGCAAAAAATATATATTTTTACACATTAACAGTAAAACGCCATACAAGCTATTAGTTGAAGTTGAGAGACAGGATTAATCATAAAGATTATAAAACCATTTAAAAACAACTTGTCTAATGCAAGCACATAATGCTGTCTAATCTGCAGTCAGGTGATTATTTCATGCACTATATGGATCTCAAAATTCAAATGCATCTTTTACCTTAACTATGGTATAAATAACTGTTCCTGCATGAAAACGTAAACCATTTCACAGCATAACATGCTGCCCAATTTGAAATGTTTATGATGAGCATGAGGTATCCACGATCTTCTCCTCCTCCACCTCTTCTTTTGTCAAGTCTTGATGAAACCCTGCTCAGAAAGAATGAGCCATGCAGGCACATAGGTTTGTCTCCTCAAAAAGGTTCTGAATCCATCCGTTTTTCTGTAAAATGTTGTGATGTTTCAACTAGATTCTAGATTGAGATTCTAGAACCAAAGTGACTAGAACTTGGTAAAGCATGTTTAGAATAGATTGAGAAACCGTTGGTAACTCCTCAGGTCCCGGCCAGGCTAGAACCCAGTGACCAGAGCATATAGGACAAGGCTTACAGGTAAGAAACAATGTCTTGGTTCTACTAATGTGCACATGTCAAAACATGTCATTTAAAATGACAGTTGGGGAGAGCAAAGTCTGCAAACGTTTTCAAAAGAAAAGAAAAACAATACAAACATGCATCTGAACATACATTAGAAAAACACTTGTTTGAAAACAGCCCTGTATCAAGTCCTCCAACACTAGTCTTCATACATACAAGTACTGCAGTCTTAAAAACTATAAACGTTATACATAATTCAAACTCACGTTACACGTTTCCAAGTCAGCAGAGTTTCACATGATTCAAATAGGGACCCACATTGTGCCAGTTGGTTGTGCTGGGGAAGCAGTAGGCCACATACAGTCCACTGATTTTCATTTGTGTCATATCAACACCCAACTTTAGAATTGATCCACAAGGAGAGGGTTAAGTCAATAAGGTGCATCCTCTTGAAAATAGAATCATTTCAGAGGAGGACAATACAAGGCAAAATACTTAGTTTTACAGCGTTCAAAAAGAGCTCATATAGAAAGAGATTTGGTCTCTAAAGCCATTAAAGGGTCAAAGGGATATAAGGTGCCTAATCAAAGTTGTTTTCCCCCACAAGAACATGTTAAAGAGATTCTCCGGTACTTTTGTATACATTTTAGCCAGTAGTTCTGAAAGTAGCGTTCAGCTAAATTGTGTACTACCTCACATCACTGACATAGAACACAGAGACCTTGCGGGGGGTCTGAACACTGACACGTCCAGTCCAAAGCAGGACGTTTAAAAAATACTTGGTAATCGCAAAAGTTCCGGAGCATGTCTTTAATACAGTAGTGGGCAAAGTGCACAATAATAAGTGCTACACTGTCAGTTTCCTTCAGAGACACCACAGTATACAGTACCAGTCAAAAGTTTGGCCACACCCACTCATTCAAGGGTTTTTCTTTATTTTTACTATTTTCTACATTGTAGAATAATAGTGAAGACATAAAACTATGAAAAAACACATTGTGGAATCATGTAGTAACCAAAAACATATTTTTGTTATATTTGAGATTCTTCAAAGTAGCCACCTTTTGCCTTGGCAGCTTTGCACTCTCTTGGTATTCTCTCAACCAGCTTCATGAGGAATGCTTTTCCAACAGTCTTGAAAGAGTTCCCACATATGCTGAGCACTTGTTGGCTGCTTTTCCTTCACTCTGCAGTCCAACTCATTCCAAACCATCTCAATTGGGTTGAGGTCGGGTGATTGTGGAGGCCAGGTCATCTGATGCAGCACTCCATCACTCTCCTTCTCGGTCAAATAGCCCTGACACAGCCTGGAGGTGTGTTGGGTCATTGTTCTGTTGAAAAACAAATGATAGTCCCACTAAGCGCAAACCAGATGGGATGGTGTATCTCTGCAGAATGCTGTGGTAGCCATGCTAGTTAAGTGTGCCTTGAATTCCAAATAAATCACAGACAGTGTCACCAGCTAAGCACCCCCACACCTCCTCCTCCATGCTTCACGGTGGGAACTACACATGCAGAGATCCTCCATTCACCTACTCTGTGTCTCACAAAGACACAGCGGTTGGAACCAAAAATCTCAAATTTGGCCTACAGACCAAAGGACAGATTTCCACCGGTCTAATGTCCATTGCTTGGGCCAGGAAACACGAGCAAGTATCTTTTTCTTAATGGTGTCCTCTAGTAGTGGTTTCTTTGCAGCAATTCGACCATGAAGGCCTGATTCATGCAGTCTCCGCTGAACAGCTGATGTTGAGATGCGTCTGTTACTTGAACTCGGTGAAGCATTTATTTGGACTGCAATCTGAGGTGCAGTTAACTCAAATGAACGTATCCTCTGCACCAGAGGTAACTCTGAGTCTTCTTTTCCTGTGGCAATCCTCATGAGAGCCAGTTTCATCATAGCACTTGATGGTTTTTGCGACTGCACTTGAAGAAATGTTAAAACTTCTTTACATTTTCTGGATTTACTGACCTTCATGTCTTAAAGTAATGGACTGTCACTTCTGTTTGCTTATTTGAGCTGTTCTTGACATAATATGGACTTGGTCTTTTCTTCTGTATACCACCCCTACCTTGTCACAACACAACTGATTGGCTCAAACGCATCAAGGAAAGAAATTCCACAAATTACTTTAACAAGGCACACCTGTTAATTGAAATGCATTCCAGGTGACAACCTCATGAAGCTGGTTGAGAGAATGCCAAGAGTGTGCAAAGCTGTCATCAAGGCAATGGGTGGTTACGTTGAAGAATCTAAAATAAAATAAAAATATAACACTTTTTTGGATACTACATGATTCTATATGTGTTATTTCATAGTTTTGATGTATTCACTATTATTCTACAATGTAGAAAATAGTAAAAATAAAGAAAAACCCTGGAATGAGTAGGTGTGTCCAAACTTTTGACTGGTACTGTACATACTGGGCCTCCAGGCCCGTATTCATAAAGCGTCTTAGAGTATGTATGTAATCTTTTACATAGTACAGACTCAGAGCTTCGTAATGGTATATTATACACTACAGTTGGAGGAAGCTATGTAGCTTTAAAAATTGCTATTCTTGTATAACCAGTTGAGGAAAAGCCTTAAGGTTGTTTTTTTTTCACACTTACCAGAGAGCTCGAATTTGTTCACACCCTCTTAAGCCTTAGCCCCACCCATCTCTTTAAGGATTCACACGAGCTCATGGGTCGGTCTACGGACTCATTAGAATCTAAAAGGCTAAACTGATCCTAGATCAGCACTCCTACTCTCGAGTCCCTTGGTTTCTAAGTCTTTCATAGCACAGGAGTCCACATTCAATAGCTAACTTTGGCACCGCAGTTCCTCCAACCAATTTCAATAGGAATCCATAATATAATCTGATTTCACATGATTCATTGCATTCATTCCATGAATGTACTTACAGTACTTTGTAATCTCTATAATAATAGGGATATATACGAGAGACATTAGCCATTAAAAAAAGGACCTCTTAATTGCACATAAATAACTGTGCCGAATACTGTAGATTAACAAATGTCAATTTTCCATGAATTATCATCATATCAAATATTGTAATATCAATTGAATTTCAGCATTTTAATGTCTGACCAATTCATATAAAATTAGGTATTTAAAGTACTGGTTGTAATTCTTGACTAGATTGACTAATGGCGCTACACTAGCACTGTAAAAAGGTGCACATATTGTTTGTATTGGTGGGATATTATCGTTCAGTCTTGCATTCAGACAGTACCCTTTAAAACACGTAAGAGAAAGTGAAATGTGTTTGTGCTGTTGGACTAAATCCAACGTTGTGTTCATTTGGGCACACCATAGCAAAATGTTTTGGAACAGAAAGTGAAAATGGGCATGTCTAATTGGACAATTTCATGTAGTCCCTCCCTGTTTCAGTCCATTTTCCTTCCATTTGGTGCCTAACGAACACAGCCCAGCTGTCCTTCACTACTCCGACTGTGTTTTTCTGGCACCCTGAGAGGGCTCCCAAGAATCACTTTCATCAGTGTCGTCATCATCCTCCTCCTCCTCCTCCTCATCATCTTCCTCGCCCACCACGGTGTCATCCTGCTCTTCAGGTACCATCTCATTCTCACCCAGCAACGCTTCCTCTTCCTGCTGCTCCACGTTTACCTCAGCATCCCCAAACGGATCAGCAACCATATCTTCCCTCTTGTGTATCTCAGCGAACCACTCTCTCACCTGCTCGTATCCCATACTAGACTTGGTCACAAGCTCATCCAGGTCCTGCTCATTCAACAACTTGTGCTTCAGGTAATACTCCTTCAGAATGTCTTTCCCAGACTTCAACTTGATGATGGGCAGTGGTGGTGACTTCTCCGTGCTGGTTGACCTCTTGGCCTTCCTGCTCCGAGACCTCCCCCAGCCTCGGTTACGTATCCTCCTCTTCCTGTTTTTGTTGCCGTTCAGTCCCTCTACGTTGCCGCTCTGGTAGTGGAAGAACCACTTGACGTTGCCGTTCTTGAAGGAGTACCGGGTATCTCCGAACCAGTTAACTACGTAGACCCTGGGCAGCCCGCTCTCCTCTGCCAGCTTGTCATATTCCTCTGTGGAGGGCCATTGGGTACGGACAAAGGCACTCTTCAGGACGTGGAGCTGCTCGGGGGTTTTCTTTCCAATGTTCTTGTCCCCCCTGTTTGGCCGCCGGCTACCCGGAGGGGTCTGGGATCCTTTTCTAGACGAGGTAGCCTCGCTCTCCATCCGCTCTGCTTTCAGCTCAGGTGACTCTGCCTCCACTACCTTCCTCTTCTCTGTGAACCAGGCGTCGATCTCTCTCCTGGTCAGCTTGGTCTCCGTCCTCAGCCGGGTCAGTTCGTCGTCAGACGGAGTACTTCCCTTCTGGTAACTCTCCTCAAGAACCACCAGCTGCTCTGCTGTCTTCTCCTTGAACTTCTGCAATGTGAAGTCTGGGAAGGAGTTCCAGGTCTTGGAGCGTGGCTCTTTCTCTTTGACGGATGGTGTGGGCGGTGGAGAATGAGGGGTCTCGTCGCTGGAGTCAATGACGATGGTGGTGCCGCTGCTGTGACCCCTGGGACTCTGGCTGTCGTGGAACACGATGACGTTGCTGTTCTTGGAGTTGCGCTGGTTGTAGCGCGTGTCGCTGAACCACTTCTTGATCTCCCCTTTGGTGAGGCCGGTCAGCGTCATGAGCCTGGCGATCTCTGCGTCGCTGGCAAAGTGGTTCTTCAGGTAGCTGGCTTTCAGCTCCGCCAGCTGCTCCTTGGACTTCTTGGGACGCATTCCAAAGTGGTCGGCGCTGAGGGCCGAGTTCTCCTGTGGGGTCAGGGAGGGAGGCTGGACAGTGGTGGCTCTCTTCATCTCACTGACGGCTGGGCTGGTCTGGTGGGAGGACATCTTGGGGACCTGGCTGTGGCTTGGCATCCCTGCTACTGTCAAGGTGATGGGTGTGGTCACAGGTGTGCCAACCTGTTCAGAGTTTAGAAGTTTAGAAGTTTCACTCACTCCACAATATTACAACTACAAGACATATTGAGTTGAGAAACTATAAACAGAAAATATGACATTACATCATCCACAATGTCATCAATAAGTACCAACCTGTGTGAAAACCAGGCCTGGCTGCCCTACTATCTGACAGGTCTGGAGGATAGACTGCAGGCCGTTGGCCGCAGCAGAGAGCTGGTGGGCCGGGATAACAGTGATGGTCTGAGGCACCGTGTGCACAGTCCCGTTGAACTGCTTTCTCCTGGCCTCCTCCACCTCAAATCAAAAAGTGGATTTGTCATATGCACAGGATAGACGTAGTGTAAATGGTACAATGAAAAGCGTACTTGCAAGCGCCCCCTTCAACAGAGCGACAACAATTAAAACATATATATTCAATGAGTGAAAATAAGTTTTAAAAAAATCACAATAAAAACACTATGTCCCCCCAAAAATGTGACTCTGGTATAAGACAAACATGAATCTAACAGAAAAAGCACCTCCTCGGGTGTCCAGCTGACCCCGTGCTTCAGACGCTGGGCAGAGAACCAGATCTTTATCTGCTCCTCACTGAATTTGGTCTGAGCCGACAGACCCATGATCTCTGATACTGAAGGGTACGGGAACTTCTTGTAGGTGTTGACCAGGACTGTGTTGGTATCCATGGATTGGTTGTATGAGGGGATGCTGCTGACGGGGATGAGGAGCTGGGCTTGGGCGCTCTGCGGGGAGGGAGGGAGAAAGAGAACGCAAGAGAGAGAGAGTAGAGAGCAAGAGCAGAGAGAGAGAGGTTTTAGTCACTTATTTATCAGTAACATTACATAGTATCAACAGCAGTGAAAGGTGATTTGTTTTATTCAATTTACAATTTCAAAGAATTTGAAAATATGATCACCTGCTGGGCCTGCAGAGCTGAGAGGACCTGGGCCAGACCAGGAGGGAGCTGGAGTCCAGACATATTGGAGCTGAGGACAGAAGATTTCTTATGCTCTGATGACATCATATTGGGAATGTTCAGGAGAACACTGTGTTTCATGGACTCAGTGTAATGTGGGCTCATCTTCTCTACAGGAGTGAGGGAACCCAGCCCCAGAGGTGCTTCGATAGGCTCCTGCTCCCCTTCACTCTCTCCCATCCCGTCACTCTCCTCGGCTGCTTTCAGAGACACGGCGATCCTCTTCGGTTCCGATTTACCCCTCATTTTCATGATGGGGGTTTTGCTGAGTGAGATGCCAGCTGAGGCGGGGTCATCACTCTCTTCCGTCTCATGCTGTGTGTAACCCCCATCCGAGAGAAGGTCACTGAGCGTCTGCTCCAGGGTTGGTTGGTTGCTGCGTTTCACTCCTGTGCAGGTGACACCGTCCTCTCCGCTGGAATGACTGATGTCGTGCTCTGAAAAGTAAATTGCCCAGCTATGTTAGTTTAACTACATCAGAGAACAAGGGTCATTTTCAGGAGTAGAGCACACCATAGCAGATTGGTTTTGAAACAGTAGGTCGATATGAGCATTTCATATAGGTTTCACTCGGTTTCAAAAGCTTTTCTCCTGTTTAGTGCCAACAGAACAAAATCAAATCACATTTTATTTGTCACATGCTTGGTAAACAACAGGTGTAGACTGCTTACTTACGGGTCGTTCCCAACAACGCAAAGAGAAAGATAATAACACAAGGAATAGCACCTGGCCGTGCTGCTGCTCCAGTTTCAACTGTTCTGCCTGCGGCTATGGAACCCTGACCTGTTCACCGGACGTGCTACCTGTCCCAGACCTGCTGTTTTCAACTCTCTAGAGACAGCAGGAGCGGTAGAGATACTCTCGATGATCGGCTATGAAAAGCCAACTGACATTTACTCCTGAGGTGCTGACTTGCTGCACCCTCGACAACTACTGTGATTATTATTATTTGACCATGCTGGTCATTTATGAACATCTTGGCCTTGTTCTGTTATAATCTCCACCCGGCACACCTAGAAGAGGACTGGCCACTCCTCATAGCCTGGTTCCTCTCTAGGTTTCTTCCTAGGTTTTGGCCTTTCTAGGCAGTTTTTCCTAGCCACCGTGCTTCTACACCTGCATTGCTTGCTGTTTGGGGTTTTAGGCTGGGTTTCTGTACAGCACTTTGATATATCAGCTGATGTAAAAAGGGCTATATAAATACATTTGATTTGAATATATCCTCTGAGTAACAATAACTAGGCTATATACAAGGGGTACCAGCACCGAGTCAATGTGCAGGGGTACGATGTAATTGAGGCAGATATGTACATATAGGTAGAGACAAAGTGACTAGGCAACAAGATAGATAATATCAGTAGCAGCAGTGTAAGTGATGAGTCAAGAGTGCAAAATGGTCAATGCAGATAGTTAGTCCGGGTAGCTAACAGTTTTATGGCTTGGGGGTAGAAGCTGTTCAGGGTCCTGTTGGTTCCATACTTGCCGTGCGGTAGCAGAAAGAACAATCTAGGACTTGGGTGGCTGGAGTCTGACAATTTTTAGGGCTTTCCTCTGACACCACCTGGTATAAAAGTCCTGGATGGCATGGAGCTCGGCCCCAGTGATGTACCGGAACGTACGCACTATCCTCTGTAGCGACTTGCGGTTGGATGCCAAGCAGTTGCCATACCAAGCGGTGATGCAGCCAGTCAAGATCGAGCCAGGTGATTAACATTTCAAGAAACAGATGTGAGCAACATGTTGAAGATGAATAAAACCCTTCCCCACCTGTCTCTGGGTCAGTGGAGACCACAGCGGCGTCTGTAAGTCCCTCTGCAGCGCTCTCAGCTCCATCCTCCCCCACCTGCATGTCTGCATCCTGCTCCTCCATCACGTTAGAAGAAGGCAGGACCATGCAAGGTGTTGTTGACTTCCTCCTGCTTGCCATGGTGTAGGTAGGCTATCCTCCAAGATAACTTTGTGTAAAGAGATGTGTCTGGAATGGATGACCTTCCGCTAGTGATGGTTTGATTCACAATCTAAAACCTCTAATATTTTCATCTGTGGACTGAAATAAAAATGTATTTGACAGGTTCCATCCAATATAGTTTCACTTGAACAGCTACAATCTGTATGGATTACTGCATAAATGTAATAGCACGTTCGCTGTACAGTAATTACAGTGAAGTTGAAATGTGTCCTAGCTATACCATCTTTTGCATGAGAAACCTATTGCAATGATTATTTCTGCACACGACTGCAACTTGTTTGTAGCTACTGTCTAGTTTGTAGTAGCTGGTCATTTACAATACGTTTGGACCCAATTGCTCTTAATGCCATTTGTTTATGTAGAAAAAAAATATTGCTATCCAGTGTAACTATAGCAAATTGATTATCTTATTAGATTGCTAGCTATCCAGATCTAGCTAACCTAGCTTCCATTTCTGCATCTAGCCAGCCAGTTTACACCTGGGATAGACATTGCGGCTGGAAGCCAAATACTGTAGCTAGCTAGCCACCACAGTAGGCAGTACAGCAGCTGAGTTTGCGTTTACTTACCAGGACAAGAGGTAGCTTCTGCGCAGGCTCTCCTGCCCCCGGCAATTTGTCTTAGGTTCTCGTCTAATGTTAGCTAGCCTACCTATGAACAGTTCAGCCCGAGCTCTCTGCCGGACTGCAGTAGTTTTGCTCGGAGGCAGGCGAGTCCAGTTCACCGCTGTCTGCAGATGAAAACATGGAACATTTTCGCTGCAACAGTTCTTTTCCCGACTGATATCCCTTTACAGACGTATTCAAAAAAAGGCAGGAAGCTACTACATTAGTCACTTCAAGCATGCCATTTGTCCATCAAATTATATCACACTTTGTGTTCTTTTTTTAATGGCAGTTTTTAATGATTAAGCGGCGTCATCACGTTAATGCGATACGTCTTGACGTCATTCATAGGCGACATCTGTCACGCATGCATGGAGAAATGTTGCTTCAAATAAAATGTCTATCAACCGATAGAAGCATTTAAAAAGTGACGGTCCTGACGTTTGTATTCATACAGTATTTATCGTTACCGTCTGACCACAAACAAACCCTGAGGCTGCACCATGCTCAGTTTGTATTCCGCTATAAACAAAATAGTTACTGGCAATAGATATTTTTCAACCAGTTAACACATCACAATATCGTCTTTCCTTTATGGTATAACAAGACACAAGAACAAATACTTGTAAAAAAAACACTTTAATTAAATAAAAGAAAGAGTATACAAGTTGTTAGAAATATACAAATGTGTATTTCCTATCAAAATATGGTTATAGACTTGTTCTTTATACATTTAGACAACGGGGAAATACTACGTGCAATCCATGACTAGCTACATCTTTATTGTATAAAACTCATTATGAAAAATCTTCAATTTCATTTTCCATTTCCTGGAAAGAGAATAAGAAAATATTAGAAAACATAGAAAAACTCAATTGCTCAATGATATGTTTCATAAGTGCACTTATACATTTAAAAAAAAATACATAGTACAAATTAAAATGTATAGAATGACAAACCTTCAGCAGGGCAGTCTTGTCGTAGTCTTTGCGGTGTCTGTAGATACTCTGACACAACAAGGCGTATAGCTTCTCCAGTTGATAGACCTCATATCCCTCAGTCTTAGACACCGCTCTCTGAAGCAGCTCCTGAAATGAAGGAGCAGAAAACCAGCTCAGCACTGAGGTCTTATATCCTCCATCTTTGTCTAAACGAAGAAGGTGCCTCCGTCTGATTCCAGATCCGTTTGTGCTCTTGCCAACTCTATTGCTGTCATTGTCAAGCCAAAACATGGCTTGGCATGACAATTCCAATACACTGCCACTGGCTAGTTGCCTTAACCACAGATCTAGGATCAGTTAACAACCTCATTAGGAGGCTCGGGCGACGAGCTGACCCTGGACCAGCTGCAGTGATAATCTGTTACCTTTAGTTTGTTGTGATCCACCACAGGGGGCTTTGTCTTCTGGTCCAGTATCTCCTGGTCAACATCCATCACCTGCTGCATCCCCTGGTACTTCAAGCCCCGCGCCGCACGCCTCACTCCTACTTCTGACAAGAGGACAGAGGGACGGAGTGAGTGTACAATTCAACAAAGTTCACTTAAAAACAGAGTGTCATTGTGGGAAGGGAGGCTGCAAACCTGTGGTATTCTCTTCCTCCACTTCCACTCTCTGAGGCTCAGTTTTGTCTGTAGTGGACGCCTGCCTCTGGGTGAATGAGGAAAATGTTGAAAACAGAGAAATGCAATCAATGCAGCAGGAGAATCATCCATACAAAAAGCAACATCCATTTTACAACAAAATAACATACATTGTCTCCCCCTTCTGGTAAGATGTGGTTTTCCTGGGCGCCAACCACCACTACAGGGTCCTGGGTGCCCTCACTGCTCTGGTCTCCAGCCCTAGCCTCCACAGCTTCCTCCACCCTGGGCTGGGTAGCCTCCGTTGTAGCCTGGCTAGCCTCCTCCGTGGTCCGGCTGTCCTTAGTGTCTTTCTCCATGGGCTGGCTGTCCTGGTTCTCCTGTTGGGCTGGTTCCTCCTGCTCCATGGGGGTCTCCTCAGCCCCGGTGATCTCCAGCTCCTCCAGGCCTGACTCTGCAGCATCACCACCCTCCTCCTCCTCACTCTCTGCCCCTCTCCTCTCCTCCTCCTCTCCAGACTCCACCACAGCAGAGTGGTCTTTAGAAGTGTGAGGAGAGGACCTTTTCCTGATGATGCCATTGCACCAGCGGCTCTTCCTGCGCTTCTTCTTCTGAGCTGCTGAGAAGTAGATGACCAGATAATCAAAGCCAATTCAAAAACCACCTTTATGAATGACTGAATGATGTGTGTAAACATGGTGAGAGAAACTGACAAGGTGTTATCATCGGTCTTTCATTACCAGCAGTTAGTAGAGGATAGATCTGGAAAGCTCTCCGTAGTCTGTCTGCAGAGTAGTGAAATGCTAACCTGTGTAGCATTGTGTGTCTGTACATTATTGAGATGCTTGCTAACCTGAAGGGCGTGGTGTGGTCACAGCTGAGGGAGCAGCAGCGGTAGACTCTTTAGAGGGGCCTGCTGCATCGGTGCTCTTGGCATCCACTGCTCTTGTCTTGGGATGAACGTGATAGTAGGATGGAGCGAACCTTGAAGTGGAGCAACCTGGAAGTTAAGAGAGGCAGTTCATATTTAAATCTATCAGGAATGCTCTTCTTTCATCCATCCAGGAGAGCAGCAGCACAGATCAACTGGTCCCTGAACTCTAGAACCCTCTGTCTGGAACTACTCTGCACCAATAGAATAACACCTGACCTCTTGTGCTACGGGACTCCTTGATATCCTCGCAGATCTTCTCAAAGTCTTCATCCAGTTCGTCTTTGACGATGGCCTGAACAGTGTCCTTCAGAGCACAGGCTCTGTGGCGGATCTGACGATCTGGAAGACACCCAGTACAGACTTGTCACATCAGTATTATTATGAAGTGATGAATGGATAGATTCATGAATTAATAGTTGGCTGAATAAAGTAATGAATGATTAGTTGAATACATTAATTTATGAAATAAATGAAACATTCTCCCATGAACAGGAATACAACATCTGTGAAAATTCTGGATATCGCCGATTTCCTACCTGAAGGATCTTTGTCAGGGTTGTATTCCAGACAGTTCTTCCAGATGAGATCCACGTCGTGTACAAACTCCTTCACGGTCACGTACTTGTGAGTGTCGATGTTGGAGAGGACAGTGGACAGGTCCATGGGCTGCTCTATAACTGTAGCATAGTCAGGTACCTAGACAAGATCCATCAAAACAACAGGTCAGCCATTGTCCATGTGATAGAGATTCTACCATGTCCATGTTTAGACAACATCTGGCCTCTTCTCTTTATTTAACCCTCATCTGATGTTTATACGTGGCTCAGAACACAGCCCTCCCCTCTAGAACACAGCCCTCCCCTTTAGAACACAGCCACTTTTACAGCAATTGATGGTCAGTCTCACTTCCTCCAGGTCGACGGGCTTGGTGAAGGCCTTGAAGCGTTTGTCCTGAGAGAGGCGGTTGGTGACATCACGCAGGAAGAGGCGGAGCTCCCTGAGAGTGTCTTCCTCCTGCTCCTCCAATCGCTGCTGCTCCTTCTCCGTCAGCATTCTCGGGGGAAGAGGGGGAGCCACGGGGAGCACCTCCAGGGCTGCAAGCACTGGGGAGGACAGGGAGGTAAGTGACTAACCACATGACTGAGCGAGTGCTGACAGCTTTGGTACAGAGAACGTGCTCCTCTAATGTTCTACTGCTTGATTACCAGCACCTCATACAATACTTACTAGTTGTGAAGTTGAGCTTGTTTAACCGTTTTGAACCAATATCCAGGATTCCACTAAAATATTTCAGAGTACAGTGCAGCCTTACCTGCTTTCTTCTTGGATGCAGGAGCTTTGGCAGCCTGGTTTAGGATGAGATCGTCAAAGAAGTTCCTTCTCTCTTGTGGGGTTGGGACCTGAACCTGGAGCACCTCTCCATACTCAGCACAGAACAGGTCCTGGACCTATGGGGGGGACATTTACCAAGATGAGTCACCAGGTGAACATAACATTCAGATGAATAGGAATGAACGAGATCATTCTGACTGATCCCCTGCTCAGAGGCCCAACTCCAACCCTCCAGCCCATCCCACAGGGGGAGGGAACCAGTGCACATTTTCTAGGGCTTGTGTCCAGTTGGTGATTAGATCTCTTTTAGTCCTCGTTTGGACTAATCTTCCAAGAGTCCTTAAAAACATCAAAATCCTTATAATCACATATAACGCACAGCAGACAAAATACACTGCCATATTGGTGATGTTAGGGGCGGTGTGTTCACTACATCCTGTTAGACTGCTGTGGGGCGGTGTGTTCACTACCATCCTGTTAGACTGCTGTGGGGCGGTGTGTTCACTACATCCTGTTAGACTGCTGTGTGGCGGTGTGTTCACTACATCATGTTAGACTGCTGTGGGGCGGTGTGTCTGTCTACAGTACCTACCTCAGGGAAGAGGCTGCTGTGGGGGACATTACAGGTGGCCAGCAGCAGGATGGGTGAGAATGAGGGGATGTCCTGTAACAAGCTGAGGAAGGTAGCTCTGAGAGCAGACCCCACCGTGTCCCACCACCGCTGGATGTGAGGGATATAAAGGATACTGGGGGACGTCCTCTTGGCCTCACAGAACATCTACAACACAACATTACAGAACAGTGTTTATATGGACATGCATGCCTCCGCACAGAATATCTACAAGTCAAAACATACAGGACATCAACTGTCCATCAATACAAGACATCAATACTGTCCATCTCTGGGTTCATCAATACAAGACATCCAATGGAACATTAATGCTGTCCATCTCTGGGTTCATCTCAAAAGTCTTTCTTAGACTCCTCTCTCCTCGGACCTTCTCCAAATATGTGAAGAATCAAGGAAAGACTAAAGATACCCGTCTGTCATGGCTGCTGGCACAGGGCTCAATAGTGCACTATACAGAAAACAGGGTGTGATCCAAGGGGGTTGTACAGTACCTGAGCGCAGGCCTCCTCAGGAGAGGTGGTGCTGACGCCGAACAGCACGGCCATGTCCAGGGTGTAAACTGTGAACTTCTCCAGGGCATGGAGCACAGCAGGGGCCAGGTGACTGCTCTGACCTGACCCAGGACGCCCCGCTAGCAGCAGCCTGGGACGGTACGATGTAGGCTGGTTCAGCACGCTCCTGGGAGAACAGAGGGGGAGAAAAAGACTCAAATACTTTACAAGACCGGAGCTCAATACCCATTCTCCCCCTTTCTCATGAAGTGTACACTTCAGTCCACACACAGATTTCAAAGACGTCCAGTGCACACTTCAGGGAGGAGTGGGAGAAAGACAAATTTGGGATAAGTATTTCTGTGCGTTGGACAACCTGTTACTCACCTGCTGAAATGCAGGAAGCCCCCAGCTGCCTTGGCCTTGTGAGAGAGACCGTTGAGGCTGACAGAGTCCTCATCTTCACTGTGCAGGAGATCGGCATCTAAAACACCAGCTGGGAGGACACCTGAAGACAAGTGGTAAAACATCTTAGAACCTGACAACCAAGTATGACATTCAAGAACACAATACAACATACCCATTCTTACACAACAGACAAGGAAGGCATACCAAATCTGGGTCGTGTTTATTAGGGCACACTGTAGGAAAACCTTTGCTAACAAAAAACTAATTAGAGAGGAGTTCTGGTAGTACCTCCCGTTTCAAAACTTTCCCCCCTACTTATCACGGCCCTGTGGACAAAAAAAAAATCTCCCGACAATGAAGACAGTTCACATGAGAAAAAAAAGAAATTCTCTTGTCCCAGTTGACCCACCGTTGTCTCGCTTGTCTCTCTTGAGCCCCTGTTCTGCATGTGGGAACAGCCTGCTAACTGTATCCAGTACAGTCTGTAAGGCTGCACCAAGCAGTGGCTGGACTACAGGAGTCAGAGCCTTGGCTGGGGACGACACAGCTCTCTGGGAGGCTGGGACTGTCTTCCTCATGGCTGACAGGAAGTCCCTGCTGCCGATGGAGATAGATGCCACATCTAAAACCAGCTTCTGGGACGTGGAGTAAATCTGAGGGTAGCGTCTCCTCAGGGCACACAGAGCCGCCTCAGCACACACCGCCTTCATGTCAGCACCGCAGTAACCTAGGAGACACAGCAGGGGGACGTTGGGAAACGGTGTGGCAACGCAAGAGAGCATCAGCTACATGTTCTGATTACACACAACACTTTCAGTGAGCCTCCCAAAACGATTGGAATATTTAACAGGTTGGAATTTTAAAATGGCGTTTGAAAGAATGGGTAATCTTTTAAAAATTCTAGGTTGGTTTGGGAGAGGAGGGATTAATAGAAAACATACCAACACACTTGTCTGCCAGTTCCTCCAGGAAAGAGGCTGATGGCTGGGGAGTCCACTGTCTGGTGTGGATCTGCAGAATATCCTTCCGAGCCTGCAGTGGATAAGAACATGACCATGTATGTCAAATATGAATGTTTCCAAAAACAGTTCTCCTACATGAAATAAAAAGACCCTAATCTTAGTAGAACAAAGTAATGTTACCTGTTGACTTCTCACACAAGTCATCTTTTATCATACATACAGTACCAGTCAAAAGTTGAGACTCATTCAAGTGTTTTTATTTTTACTATTTTCTACATTGTAGAATAGTGAAGACATCAAAACTATGAAATAACACATGTAGTGAATCAACATTTTTATTAATCAAAACATTTTATATTTGAGATTCTTTAAAGTTGCCACCTTTTGCCTTGATGACAGCTTTGCACTCTTGGTATTCTCTCAACCAACTTCACATGGAATGCTTTTCCAACAGTCTTGAAGGCACTCTCACATATGCTGAGCACTTGTTGGCTGCTTTTCCTCCACCCTGCGGTCTAACTCATCCCAAACCATCTCAATTGGGTTGAGGTCGGGTGATTGTGAAGGCCGGGTAATCTGATGCAGCACTCCATGACTCTCCTTCTTGGTCAAATAGTCATTGTCATGTTGAAAAACAAATGATAGTCCTACTAAGCCCAAACCAGATGGGATGGCGTATCGCTGCAGAATGCTGTGGTAGACATGCTGGTTAAGTGTGCCTTGAATTCTAAATAAATCACTGACAGTGTCACCAGCAAAGCACCCCCACACCATCACACCTCTTCCTCCATGCTTCACGGTGGGAACCACACATTCGGAGATTATCCGTTCACTTACTCTGCGTCTCACAAATTTGGACTCATCAGACCAAAGGACAGATTTCCCCCAGTCTAATGTCCATTGCTTGTGTTTCTTGGCCCAAGCAAGTCTCTTCTTATTGGTGTCCTCTAGTAGTGGTTTCTTCGCAGCAGTTCGACCATGAAGGCCTGATTCACAGTCTCCTCTGAACAGTTGATGTTGAGATGCGTCTTACTTGAACTCTGAAGCATTTATTTGGGCTGCAATCTGGAGGTGCAGTTAATTGCCGATTTTTGAGGCTGGTAACTCTAATGAACTTAATCCTCAGCAGCAGAGGTAACTCTGGGTCTTCCATTCCTATGGCGGTCCTCATGAGAGACAGTTTCATCATAGTGCTTGATGGTTTTTGCAACTGCATTTGAAGAAATGTTAAAAGTTCTTGACATTATTGATTGACCTTCATGTCTTAAAGTAATGATGGACTGTCGTTTCTCTTTTCTTATTTGAGCTGTTCTTGCCATATGGACTTGGTCTTTTACCAAATAGGGCTATCTTTTGTATACCACCCCTTTTCTTGTCACAACTGATTGGCTCAAACGCATTAAGGAAAGAAGTTCCACAAATTAACTTTTAACAAGGCACACCTGTTAATTGAAATGCAATCCAGGTGACTACCTCATGAAGCTGGTTAAGAGAATGCCAAGAGTGTGCAAAGCTGTCATCAAGGCAAAGGGTGGCCACTTTGAATAATCTCAAATACAAAATATATTTTGATTTGTTTAACACTTTTTGAGTTACAACATGTGTTATTTCATAGTTTGATGTCTTCACTATTATTCTACAAAGTAGAAAATAGTAAAAAGAAAGAAAAACCCTCGAATGAGTAGGTGTCCAAACTTTTGACTGGTACTGTGTGTACACACACACACATAAATAATATGATTTGAACAAACATGACCTCCATCAGTGGTGTATTCACTAGGAACCAAACGGAAGCAAACTCAAACAAACAGAGGGGGACCTACCTGAATTTGTCGACTAGAAATCTGGTTTTCAATGCAAAACTGTTTTCTACGGCGTGGTCACTAAGACCCTTGTCTCACCTCTCGGTCAGGCAGGCCAAAGAGGAACTCTCGGTCGAAGCGTCCAGGTCGCCTGAGAGCTGGGTCTATAGAGTCCAGACGGTTAGTAGCACCGATCACCACAACCTCTCCTCTGCTGTCTAACCCATCCATCAGGGCAAGGAGAGTGGACACGATGGAGCTGTAAAATGGAAACACATACAGAACATTATTCCCACTGTACGAAGACGTACTAAACAAAAGATACCAAATAGCTAAACAAGAAGCAATGATGTTTGTATTCAAATCAGTTTGTTCCAGTGATTAACAGTGTCTGACCTGTGTATCTGGTCTTGTCTGCTTGAGCGGACGGGAGCCAACCCATCAACCTCATCAAAGAATATAATCGATGGCCGCATCTGATAAGCCTAAAAGATTTGGGGGAAAAATATTTTTTTTAAAGAGTATTTCCTCATCTCGGTTTCAACATCCTGGAACAATAACTCTAATACAATATATTTCAGAACCAGAAGCCAACTTCCATGGAGAATAATGGTAGGTACTGACCTGGTCGAAGAGAAGACGGAGCTGCCGTTCGGACTCTCCCACCCACTTGCTGAGGCAGTCTGCTCCCTTTCTCATGAAGAAAGAGACCTTCCTCTCTCCCTGACTGCACTCGTTAGCCAACGCCCTGGCCACTAGAGTCTTCCCTGTTCCAGGAGGTCCGTAGAACAAACAGCCCCTACAGACACACACACAGAGTAAGAATCTACAGCATCAAGAGCAACAACAGATCCTAGATCATTCCACCGTAAGATTATGGATGACTTTCTAAACATTTATTTCTAGCTACCTTGGTGGTTGGATCTTGAACCTCTCAAACACCTCTGGGTAAAGCAGAGGGAAGACCACCATCTCTTTCAGGGCAGAGATGTGTCTGCTCAGTCCCCCAATGCTGTCAAAACGCACCTAGAAAACAACATTACACCATTTCAATGTTGGACAATGTTGTCCGGGACTTTCCCAGTTACATATCCTTTCCCTCTTTCATTCCCCCTCACGGACTTAACATATGACTGGTGCAGGTATGGACTGGAGAGAGCTCCTGAAGGTTTCCTCCTTACTGTTACTAGTCAGACTTACTGTCTGGTCTACCTGCATGGGGTCAACGTCAGCTAGACTTACTGTCTGGTCTACCTGCATGGGGTCAACGTCAGCTAGACTTACCGTCTGGTCTACCTGCATGGGGTCAACGTCAGCTAGACTTACTGTCTGGTCTACCTGCATGGGGTCAACGTCAGCTAGACTTACCGTCTGGTCTACCTGCATGGGGTCAACGTCAGCTAGACTTACCGTCTGGTCTACCTGCATGGGGTCAACGTCAGCTAGACTTACTGTCTGGTCTACCTGCATGGGGTCAACGTCAGCTAGACTTACTGTCTGGTCTACCTGCATGGGGTCAACGTCAGCTAGACTTACTGTCTGGTCTACCTGCATGGGGTCAACGTCAGCTAGACTTACTGTCTGGTCTACCTGCATGGGGTCAACGTCAGCTAGACTTACTGTCTGGTCTACCTGCATGGGGTCAACGTCAGCTAGACTTACTGTCTGGTCTACCTGCATGGGGTCAACGTCAGCTAGACTTACTGTCTGGTCTACCTGCATGGGGTCAACGTCAGCTAGACTTACTGTCTGGTCTACCTGCATGGGGTCAACGTCAGCTAGACTTACTGTCTGGTCTACCTGCATGGGGTCAACGTCAGCTAGACTTACTGTCTGGTCTACCTGCATGGGGTCAACGTCAGCTAGACTTACTGTCTGGTCTACCTGCATGGGGTCAACGTCAGCTAGACTTACTGTCTGGTCTACCTGCATGGGGTCAACGTCAGCTAGACTTACTGTCTGGTCTACCTGCATGGGGTCAACGTCAGCTAGAGTTACTGGCTGGTCTACCTGCATGGGGTCACCGTCAGCTAGACTTACTGTCTGGTCTACCTGCATGGGGTCAACGTCAGCTAGACTTACCGTCTGGTCTATCTGCATGGGGTCAACGTCAGCTAGACTTACCGTCTGGTCTACCTGCATGGGGTCAACGTCAGCTAGACTTACCGTCTGGTCTACCTGCATGGGGTCAACGTCAGCTAGACTTACCGTCTGGTCTACCTGCATGGGGTCAACGTCAGCTAGACTTACCGTCTGGTCTACCTGCATGGGGTCAACGTCAGCTAGACTTAC
>NW_026602146.1:0-24082 GCF_029448725.1 Salvelinus fontinalis | reverse complement strand
GTCGTTCCGTTGTAATGCACTCGTTTCTACAATGGATCTAGATTTTGGATTGGAGATGTTTGATATGAGTCTGGAAGGAGAGTTTGCAGTCTAGCCAGACACCTAGGTACTTATAGATGTCCACATATTCTAGGTCGGAACCGTCCAGGGTGGTGATGCTAGTCGGGCGTGCGGGTGCAGGCAGCGAACGGTTGAAAAGCATGCATTTGGTTTTACTAGCGTTTAAGAGCAGTTGGAGGCCACGGAAGGAGTGTTGTATGGCATTGAAGCTCGTTTGGAGGTTAGATAGCACAGTGTCCAGGGAAGGGCCGGAAGTATACAGAATGGTGTCGTCTGCGTAGAGGTGGATCAGGGAATCGCCCGCAGCAAGAGCAACATCATTGATGTATACAGAGAAAAGAGTCGGCCCGAGAATTGAACCCTGTGGTACCCCCATAGAGACTGCCAGAGGACCGGACAACATGCCCTCCGATTTGACACACTGAACTCTGTCTGCAAAGTAGTTGGTGAACCCGGCAAGGCAGTCATTAGAAAAACCGAGGCTATTGAGTCTGCCGATAAGAATATGGTGATTGACAGAGTCGAAAGCCTTGGCCAGGTCCATGAAGACGGCTGCACAGTAATGTCTTTTATCAATGGCGGTTATGATATCGTTTAGTACCTTGAGCGTGGCTGAGGTGCACCCTTGACCGGCTCGGAAACCGGATTGCACAGCGGAGAAGGTACGGTGGGATTCAAGATGGTCAGTGATCTGTTTGATGACTTGGCTTTCGAAGACCTTAGCTAGGCAAGGCAGGATGGATATAGGTCTGTAACAGTTTGGGTCCAGGGTGTCTCCCCCTTTGAAGAGGGGGATGACAGCGGCAGCTTTCCAATCCTTGGGGATCTCAGATGATACGAAGGAGAGGTTGAACAGGCTGGTAATAGGGGGTGCGACAATGGCGGCGGACAGTTTCAGAAATAGGGGGTCCAGATTGTCAAGCCCAGCTGATTTGTATGGGTCCAGGTTTTCCAGCTCTTTCAGAACATCTGCTATCTGGATATGGGTAAAGGAGAAGCTGGGGAGGCTTGGGCGAGTAGCAGCGGGGGGGGGCGGGGCTGTTGGCCAAGGTTGGAGTCGCCAGGTGGAAGGCATGGCCAGCCATTGAGAAATGTTTGTTGAAGTTTTCGATTATCACGGACTTATCAGTGGTGACCGTGTTATCTAGCCTCAGTGCAGTGGGCAGCTGGGAGGAGGTGCTCTTGTTTTCCATGGACTTTACAGTATCCCAGAACTTTTTGGAGTTAGAGCTACAGGATGCAAATTTCTGCTTGAAAAAGCTGGCCTTTGCTTTCCTGACTGACTGCGTGTATTGGTTCCTGACTTCCCTGAACAGTTGCATATTGCGGGGGCTCTTCGATGCTATTGCAGTTCGCCACAGGATGTTTTTGTGCTGGTCGAGGGCAGTCAGGTCTGGAGTGAACCAAGGGCTATATCTGTTCTTGGTTCTGCATTTTTTGAACGGAGCATGCTTGTCTAATATGGTGAGGAAGTAACTTTTAAAGAATGACCAGGAATCCTCGACTGACGGGATGAGGTCAATATCCTTCCAGGGTACCCGGGCCAGGTCGATTAGAAAGGCCTGCTCGCAGAAGTGTTTTAGGGAGCGTTTGACAGTGATGAGGGGTGGTCGTTTGACCGTGGACCCGTGGCGGATACAGGCAATGAGGCAGTGATCGCTGAGATCTTGATTGAAGACAGCAGAGGTGTATTTGGAGGGCAAGTTGGTCAGGATAATGTCTATTAGGGTGCCCATGTTTACGGATTTAGGGTTGTACCTGGTGGGTTCCTTGATGATTTGTGTGAGATTGAGGGCATCAAGCTTAGATTGTAGGACTGCCGGGGTGTTAAAGCATATCCCAGTTTAGGTCACCTAACAGAACAAACTCTGAAGCTAGATGGGGAGCGATCAATTCACAGATGGTGTCCAGGGCACAGCTGGGAGCTGAGGGGGGTCGGTAGCAGGCGGCAACAGTGAGAGACATATTTCTGGAGAGATTAATTTTTAAAATTAGAAGTTCGAACTGTTTGGGCATAGACTTGGAAAGTATGACAGAACTTTGCAGGCTATCTCTGCAGTAGATTGCAACTCCTCCCCTTTGGCAGTTCTATCTTGACGGAAAGTGTTATAGTTGGGTATGGAAATCTCAGAGTTTTTGGTGGCCTTCCTAAGCCAGGATTCAGACACGGCAAGGACATCAGGGTTGGCAGAGTGTGCTAAAGCGGTGAGTAAGGCAAATTTAGGGAGGAGGCTTCTGATGTTGACATGCATGAGGCCAAGGCTTTTTCGATCACAGAAGTCAACAAATGAGGGTGACTGGGGACATGCAGGGCCTGGGTTTACCTCCACATCACCCGAGGAACAGAGGAGTAGTAGGATGAGGGTGCGGCTAAAGGCTATCAAAACTGGTCGCCTAGAGCGTTGGGGACAAGGAATAAAAGGAGCAGATTTATGGGCGTGGTAGAATAGATTCTGGGCATAATGTGCAGACCAGGGTATGGTGGGGCACGGGTACAGCGGAGGCAAGCCCAGGCACTGGGTGATGATAAGAGAGGTTGTATCTCTGGACATGCTGGTCTCAATGGGTGAGGTCACCGCATGTGTGGGGGGAGGGACAAAGGAGGTATCAGAGGTACGGAGAGTGGAACTACGGGGTCCATTGCAAACCAAAACAATGATAACTAGCCTGAACAACAGTATGCAAGGCATATTGATATTTGAGAGAGACATACAATAAGGCATAAAGTGATTGCAGGTCATGATTGGGAGAGCTAGCTAAAACAACAGGTGAGGTAAGAGCAGCTAGTCAGCTAACACAGCAACAGAAGGTAAAAATGGCGACGACTGGGCAGAGAGGGTCGGATTAACTACACACAGATCCTGAGTTAAGGCACAGAGCCGACAGATAAAACACAAATAAACAGAATGGAGTACCATGAATTAATGGACAGTCAAGCAGGCATCAGCTATGTAGCCAAGTGATCATAGTGTCCAGGGGGCAGCCGTAGATGGAGCAGTGAGGCCTCCACTAAGCTAGCACGCATTTAAAGTTAGTAGCCCGGGGGGGTGGTCTGCTCAGACGGAGGGGGTCTGCTCAGACGGAGGCCGGTTGAGGGCACCGGTTGAGGGCACGTCTGCAGACCAGACGTGGTCGTGTCGACAGAGAATCCAAGCCGGATAGCGATGGCAAAAGAGAGGTTGTGAATTGTAGAATTGTGTTTGCTAACTGGTGCTAGCTTCCTGGCTGCGCTAGCTGCAAGATAAGCTAGCAGTTAGCAGACCGGGGCAGGCAAGTTAGCCTTTGGGGGACGTCGCGATGGGGGGGGGAGTCTGTTTTTGCCTCTTCGTGCGGTGACGTCGATAGACCAGTCGTGGAATTAGTAGGGTTCCAGGTAGCTCTAGGTAGCTAACAGGCCTAGTAGGTTAGCAGAATGGGCCTTCAGCGGGCGTCACGCCTGAGGGGCCTGTTGGAGTCCTCGGGCAGATTATGTCGGTATTCCAGTCGTAGAGGATCGGCGGGGTTCCGTGCTCCGTACCGGCAGTAAAGGGGTCCGGATATTGTAGCCCAGGAGTGGGCTTCAGTGGTAGCACAGGAGCCCTAGCCGGGCTAGCTTCAGGCTAATTGGTGCTTGCTCCGGGATGGAAACGCTAGCCAGGAGTGGTCACCCGGGATTGTGGTTAGCTAGTTGCGAAGATCCAGATGAAAATGTTCAGAGTTTGCGGTAGGAATCCGGGGATATGGAGAGAAATAGGTCCGTTATGCTCTGGTTTTAGTCACGTTGTTCGAACTAGCGAGAGCTTTCCGAGCTAAAGGTTAGCTGATGACCGCTAGCAATGGTTTGCTAACTGATAGCTGGTAGGCAGTTAGCTGGCTATCTTCAGTAGATGGATTCCAGATCAGAAGTAAATAGAAATACTTTAGAAAAAAGCAGATCCACGCCACATTGGGTGAGGCGGGTTGCAGGAGAGTATTTAGAAGTTGAGGTTTAAGAAAGTATTTTTAAAAGATATGCGAAGAAAAAGATGTAAAAAGATATATACAAGGGACACGGGACACGACAGGACAAAGACGTCTACACTGCTACGCCGTCTTGGATTGAGTGGTATGGAGTCAATGGAATGGAGTCAATGGAGTGGTATCAACCACATCAAAGATGGGGTTTCCATGTGTTTGAGACCACTCAATTGACTTCATTCCAGACATTATTATGCGCTGTCCTCCCCTCATCAGCCTCCACTGCTTTGCAATTAGTTTGTTCGTTTTCAGTTGTTAGCATTTAGCTAACAGCGTCTATGTGAATTTGGTATCAGTTTGTGCTAATTTGTTAGCATTCTGGTAATACATGCCCATAGGTTTTTCTTGTGTTTTTAGCACCCCCTCATGTGCTATGCCGGTAATACTGTAAATCCTGGTATGAGAGAAGGATGGTATGACAATATGAAAATATGGATATCGCCCAAGCCTAATCACCACAACTTCCACACCTACCTACCACAACTACCACACCTACCTACCACAACTTCCACACCTACCTACCACAACTACCACATCAACCTACCACAACTACCACACCTACCTACCACAACTACCACATCAACGTACCACAACTACCACATCAACCTACCACAATTATTACACCTACCATCAACACACCTACAATCCACAAATACCACACCTACCACACCAACCTACCACAACTATCACATCTACTATCACCAAACCTACACAGCTACTATCACCATACCTACCAAACCTACCTACCACAACAACCTACCACAACTACCACACCTATCATCACCACACCTACCAAACCTACCTACCACAACAACCTACCACAACTACCACACCTATCATCACCATACCTACCATATCTATCATCACCACACCTACCAAACTTACCTACCACAACTACCACACCTATCATCACCATACCTACCATATCTATCATCACCACACCTACCAAAATTACCTACCACAACTACCACACCTATCATCACCATACCTACCATATCTATCATCACCACACCTACCAAACTTACCTACCACAACTACCACCACACCAACCACACCTGCCATCACCACAAGTAACATACCTACCATCACCACATCTATCACACCTACCATCACCAAACCTACCATATCTACCTTCACCAAACCAACCATCACCACACCTATTACACCTACCATCACCACGGCTACCTCACCTACCATCACCACACCCACCAAACCTACCTACCTACCACAACTACCACACCTACCTACCACAACTATCACACCCATCTACCACAACTATCACACCTACCTACCACAACTGTCACACCTACATCACACCTAACATAACCACACCTACCATCACCTCACCTACCATCACTATACCTACCATTACACCAACCATCTCACCTACCATCACCACAAATACCATACCATAATTACTTCACCACACCTACCATCATTAAACCTGCCATCACCACACCTACCATACCTACCATCATCACATCTACCATAACCACACCTACCATACCTACCTTCACCGCACCTACCACCACCACACCTACAATCACTATACTTAATGTAGCAGTGTGATGTTGTTACATTTACATTTACATTACATTTAAGTCATTTAGCAGACGCTCTTATCCAGAGCGACTTACAAATTGGTGCATTCACCTTTCCCCTAGATTATGCACCAAGTTGCACACAAGGACCAATTCAAATAGGCCAGGTCAAGAGGGGATGTTAATAATTTGATAATAATAATAATTCAGTGTATTTTTAAAATTTAATTACAGCTGCATAGCTAATGTTTTTCTTTGGTGTACAAACACATTTTCATATCAATATTGTACATACATGTGATTGTAAAAGTTTTGTATATTTTGGTTTGGCCCATCGCGGGTTGTCTGTCTTTCAGTACCCCCTTATTGTTCTCTTTTGCCTGATCTTCAGCTAGAGGGGTATGTTGTCCTTAGCTCCGAAATTGTTTAATATAAAACCGTCATAATGTTACACAATGTACTGTTATGCTACCATAAGTTTGTTACAATGTGGATAATATAAAGATTTATGTTAACAAGTTTCACAAAGCTTGCTAACTAAGGTATCTATTGTAACTTGTGAGTACTTGGGACAGTTTTTGAGTGAGTGTCCATGTGCTTGCGCAGGTGCCTGAGAGCTAGGACTGTGGTTAACATAATGTGTGGTGTCTCTTCGTGTGCAGGTATGTCTTTTATTTTGTCCGAATTATGTTCTGTGTCATTTTACTTGTAATGTATGGTGTGCTGTTGTGCATTGAATGTGTGCACGCAGCACCTGTTATTTCCTTTTGGCGCTCTTTTGCCTGACTTTCGGCTAGCAAGGTGCCTGAGATCTAGGACTGCGCCAAGGGTTAACATAATGTGTGTTGTCTCTTCGTGTGCAGGGCAAATACAAATAATGCAACTGGTAGACCTTCAGTTGTGGCAGCGTCCTAATTAAAAGTACACAACGCAGAATGAACCACGCTACACAAGGTAGCCAGAGTGGAATCAAAAGTCATAGGCCTAATCATCAATCAAATATAAAATATAAAACCAAAATATAATCTACATATGAATGTCGTAGAGTTCAAATGGTTATTCCATCAAACTTCAAATGATTAGAATAGTACACAACGCAGAACAACCAGGTTGGGGGTCAGTGGCCCAAGCCCGAGAACAGGAATATTCCAAGTTCAGACAGAAGGGGGGAGTCAGATCGCTATGATCGCCAGGAACTTTACTTTTGGTGTCTATTTTTAATTGTTGCGCTACTGGTGCTGCCTGTTGATGTTAGGTAGGCAGCTACAGTAGCTGAATGATGTTAACATCTTCGGGTTTTGTTTCATTAAATGTATTTTATTTCATCTGGGTGCTTGCGTCACCTACTAACACCCTGGTACTACCCGTAGCTCCCGCTCTCCTCAGTCCGAGAAAACACTGAGAGAGAAAGGTATGTGTTGCAGATTACTCCTTTGTAGAAGTCCATAACGTGAAATAAATAAAAGATCCCAAGGTTAATGCTGTAGACATTGTTATAAGGGAGTGTGAGACTATTGAAACATGTAACTTTCAGAGTTTTATTGTTATTAATATAGTTTACAGAGTGCTAAAAGTGCTGTTGCTAGCTAGCATGCCTTTCTGTGGTGCAGACGGTTAGCGGTGCTGGCGTTGCATTGTGGGAGATGTAGTTTTGTCCTCTAAGGTCTGAGTGGGATAGAGGCGTGGGATAGAACAGTGGGATAGAACACAACACTAAACAATACATTAATTGCACTATAACTTTGACAAACGGTGCCCACAAACTGTTAGGGTCGACATAAAGCAGTCCCAACAGCAGAGCTTTCTTTTCAGCACCATGGAGTGAGTCCTTTAAAAAAAAACATAGCTGATATGGCTGACTTGCTTTAACAAATGTGGTTTCTACTGATACTTGAGATGTACAAACTATGGCATAAGGGGACATTGAGTGGATAAGAGGCAATCCGTAATTTTGATTAAGACCTTAATGAGCAAGCTAGGACGGCCATACAGTGGTTCCTCCTTTAAAAGTTGCATCATACTACGGCTCACCTTGCGGGCTGCCGCAGCATTCCATGGAGCGGCATTTAATTGTCAGCCATTTTTTCTGTTACTGCAAGTTAGTGCTAGTATGACCACCAGAGGGCATCTTTGAGTCCCATTTTGATAGTCTTCCACATATAATCTAGTATCTAAACCCGTCATCTAGTATCTAAACCTGTCATGTAGTATCTAAACCCGTCATGTAGTATCTAAACCCGTCATGTAGTATCTAAACCCGTCATGTAGTATCTAAACCCGTCATGTAGTATCTAAACCCGTCATGTAGTATCTAAACATATCATGTAGTATCTAAACATATAATCTAGTATCTAAACCCGTCATCTAGTATCTAAACCCGTCATGTAGTATCTAAACCCGTCATGTAGTATCTAAACCCGTCATGTAGTATCTAAACCCGTCATGTAGTATCTAAACCCGTCATGTAGTATCTAAACATATAATCTAGTATCTAAACCCGTCATGTAGTATCTAAACCCGTCATCTAGTATCTAAACCCGTCATGTAGTATCTAAACATATCATGTAGTATCTAAACATATAATCTAGTATCTAAACCCGTCATGTAGTATCTAAACCCGTCATGTAGTATCTAAACCCGTCATGTACTATCTAAACCCGTCATGTAGTATCTAAACCCGTCATGTAGTATCTAAACATATCATGTAGTATCTAAACATATAATCTAGTATCTAAACCCGTCATCTAGTATCTAAACCCGTCATGTAGTATCTAAACCCGTCATGTAGTTTCTAAACCCGTCATGTAGTATCTAAACCCGTCATGTAGTATCTAAACCTGTCATCTAGTATCTAAACCCGTCATGTAGTATCTAAACCCGTCATCTAGTATCTAAACCTGTCATCTAGTATCTAAACCCGTCAACTAGTATCTAAACCCGTCATGTAGTATCTAAACATATCATGTAGTATCTAAACATATAATCTAGTATCTAAACCCGTCATCTAGTATCTAAACCCGTCATGTAGTATCTAAACCCGTCATGTAGTGTCTAAACCCGTCATCTAGTATCTAAACCTGTCATCTAGTATCTAAACCCGTCATGTAGTATCTAAACATATCATGTAGTATCTAAACATATAATCTAGTATCTAAACCCGTCATGTAGTATCTAAACCCGTCATCTAGTATCTAAACCCGTCATGTAGTATCTAAACCCGTCATCTAGTATCTAAACCTGTCATGTAGTATCTAAACCCGTCATGTAGTATCTAAACCCGTCATGTAGTATCTAAACCCGTCATGTAGTATCTAAACCCGTCATGTAGTATCTAAACCCGTCATGTAGTATCTAAACATATCATGTAGTATCTAAACATATAATCTAGTATCTAAACCCGTCATCTAGTATCTAAACCCGTCATGTAGTATCTAAACCCGTCATGTAGTATCTAAACCCGTCATGTAGTATCTAAACCCGTCATGTAGTATCTAAACCCGTCATGTAGTATCTAAACATATAATCTAGTATCTAAACCCGTCATGTAGTATCTAAACCCGTCATCTAGTATCTAAACCCGTCATGTAGTATCTAAACATATCATGTAGTATCTAAACATATAATCTAGTATCTAAACCCGTCATGTAGTATCTAAACCCGTCATGTAGTATCTAAACCCGTCATGTACTATCTAAACCCGTCATGTAGTATCTAAACCCGTCATGTAGTATCTAAACATATCATGTAGTATCTAAACATATAATCTAGTATCTAAACCCGTCATCTAGTATCTAAACCCGTCATGTAGTATCTAAACCCGTCATGTAGTTTCTAAACCCGTCATGTAGTATCTAAATCCGTCATGTAGTATCTAAACCTGTCATCTAGTATCTAAACCCGTCATGTAGTATCTAAACCCGTCATCTAGTATCTAAACCTGTCATCTAGTATCTAAACCCGTCATCTAGTATCTAAACCTGTCATGTAGTATCTAAACCTGTCATGAAGTATCTAAACCCGTCATGTAGTATCTAAACCCGTCATGTAGTATCTAAACCCGTCATGTAGTATCTAAACCCGTCATGTAGTATCTAAACATATCATGTAGTATCTAAACATATAATCTAGTATCTAAACCCGTCATGTAGTATCTAAACCCGTCATTTAGTATCTAAACCCGTCATGTAGTATCTAAACCCGTCATGTAGTATCTAAACCCGTCATCTAGTATCTAAACCTGTCATCTAGTATCTAAACCCGTCATGTAGTATCTAAACCCGTCATGTAGTATCTAAACCCGTCATGTAGTATCTAAACCCGTCATGTAGTATCTAAACATATCATGTAGTATCTAAACATATAATCTAGTATCTAAACCCGTCATCTAGTATCTAAACCCGTCATGTAGTATCTAAACCCGTCATCTAGTATCTAAACATATCATGTAGTATCGAAACATATAATCTAGTATCTAAACCTGTCATCTAGTATCTAAACCCGTCATGTAGTATCTAAACCTGTCATGTAGTATCTAAACCCGTCATGTAGTATCTAAACCCGTCATGTAGTATCTAAACCCGTCATGTAGTATCTAAACCCGTCATGTAGTATCTAAACCCGTCATGTAGTATCTAAACCCGTCATGTAGTATCTAAACATATCATGTAGTATCTAAACATATAATCTAGTATCTAAACCCGTCATCTAGTATCTAAACCCGTCATGTAGTATCTAAACCCGTCATGTAGTTTCTAAACCCGTCATGTAGTATCTAAACCCGTCATGTAGTATCTAAACCTGTCATCTAGTATCTAAACCCGTCATGTAGTATCTAAACCCGTCATCTAGTATCTAAACCTGTCATCTAGTATCTAAACCCGTCATCTAGTATCTAAACCTGTCATGTAGTATCTAAACCTGTCATGTAGTATCTAAACCCGTCATGTAGTATCTAAACCCGTCATGTAGTATCTAAACCCGTCATGTAGTATCTAAACCCGTCATGTAGTATCTAAACATATCATGTAGTATCTAAACATATAATCTAGTATCTAAACCCGTCATGGAGTATCTAAACCCGTCATTTAGTATCTAAACCCGTCATGTAGTATCTAAACCCGTCATGTAGTATCTAAACCCGTCATCTAGTATCTAAACCTGTCATCTAGTATCTAAACCCGTCATGTAGTATCTAAACCCGTCATGTAGTATCTAAACCCGTCATGTAGTATCTAAACCCGTCATGTAGTATCTAAACATATCATGTAGTATCTAAACATATAATCTAGTATCTAAACCCGTCATCTAGTATCTAAACCCGTCATGTAGTATCTAAACCCGTCATCTAGTATCTAAACATATCATGTAGTATCTAAACATATAATCTAGTATCTAAACCTGTCATCTAGTATCTAAACCCGTCATGTAGTATCTAAACCTGTCATGTAGTATCTAAACCTGTCATGTAGTATCTAAACCCGTCATGTAGTATCTAAACCCGTCATCTAGTATCTAAACCCGTCATGTAGTATCTAAACCCGTCATCTAGTATCTAAACCTGTCATGTAGTATCTAAACCCGTCATGTAGTATCTAAACCCGTCATGTAGTATCTAAACCCGTCATGTAGTATCTAAACCCGTCATGTAGTATCTAAACATATCATGTAGTATCTAAACATATAATCTAGTATCTAGACCCGTCATCTAGTATCTAAACCCGTCATGTAGTATCTAAACCTGTCATGTAGTATCTAAACCCGTCATGTAGTATCTAAACCCGTCATGTAGTATGTAAACCCGTCATGTAGTATCTAAACCCGTCATGTAGTGTCTAAACCCGTCATCTAGTATCTAAACCTGTCATCTAGTATCTAAACCCGTCATGTAGTATCTAAACATATCATGTAGTATCTAAACATATAATCTAGTATCTAAACCCGTCATGTAGTATCTAAACCCGTCATCTAGTATCTAAACCCGTCATGTAGTATCTAAACCCGTCATCTAGTATCTAAACCTGTCATGTAGTATCTAAACCCGTCATGTAGTATCTAAACCCGTCATGTAGTATCTAAACCCGTCATGTAGTATCTAAACCCGTCATGTAGTATCTAAACCCGTCATGTAGTATCTAAACATATCATGTAGTATCTAAACATATAATCTAGTATCTAAACCCGTCATCTAGTATCTAAACCCGTCATGTAGTATCTAAACCCGTCATGTAGTATCTAAACCCGTCATGTAGTATCTAAACCCGTCATGTAGTATCTAAACCCGTCATGTAGTATCTAAACATATAATCTAGTATCTAAACCCGTCATGTAGTATCTAAACCCGTCATCTAGTATCTAAACCCGTCATGTAGTATCTAAACATATCATGTAGTATCTAAACATATAATCTAGTATCTAAACCCGTCATGTAGTATCTAAACCCGTCATGTAGTATCTAAACCCGTCATGTACTATCTAAACCCGTCATGTAGTATCTAAACCCGTCATGTAGTATCTAAACATATCATGTAGTATCTAAACATATAATCTAGTATCTAAACCCGTCATGTAGTATCTAAACCCGTCATGTAGTATCTAAACCCGTCATGTACTATCTAAACCCGTCATGTAGTATCTAAACCCGTCATGTAGTATCTAAACATATCATGTAGTATCTAAACATATAATCTAGTATCTAAACCCGTCATCTAGTATCTAAACCCGTCATGTAGTATCTAAACCCGTCATGTAGTTTCTAAACCCGTCATGTAGTATCTAAACCCGTCATGTAGTATCTAAACCTGTCATCTAGTATCTAAACCCGTCATGTAGTATCTAAACCCGTCATCTAGTATCTAAACCTGTCATCTAGTATCTAAACCCGTCATCTAGTATCTAAACCTGTCATGTAGTATCTAAACCTGTCATGTAGTATCTAAACCCGTCATGTAGTATCTAAACCCGTCATGTAGTATCTAAACCCGTCATGTAGTATCTAAACCCGTCATGTAGTATCTAAACATATCATGTAGTATCTAAACATATAATCTAGTATCTAAACCCGTCATGTAGTATCTAAACCCGTCATTTAGTATCTAAACCCGTCATGTAGTATCTAAACCCGTCATGTAGTATCTAAACCCGTCATCTAGTATCTAAACCTGTCATCTAGTATCTAAACCCGTCATGTAGTATCTAAACCCGTCATGTAGTATCTAAACCCGTCATGTAGTATCTAAACCCGTCATGTAGTATCTAAACATATCATGTAGTATCTAAACATATAATCTAGTATCTAAACCCGTCATCTAGTATCTAAACCCGTCATGTAGTATCTAAACCCGTCATCTAGTATCTAAACATATCATGTAGTATCTAAACATATAATCTAGTATTTAAACCTGTCATCTAGTATCTAAACCCGTCATGTAGTATCTAAACCTGTCATGTAGTATCTAAACCCGTCATGTAGTATCTAAACCCGTCATGTAGTATCTAAACCCGTCATGTAGTATCTAAACCCGTCATGTAGTATCTAAACCCGTCATGTAGTATCTAAACCCGTCATGTAGTATCTAAACATATCATGTAGTATCTAAACATATAATCTAGTATCTAAACCCGTCATCTAGTATCTAAACCCGTCATGTAGTATCTAAACCCGTCATGTAGTTTCTAAACCCGTCATGTAGTATCTAAACCCGTCATGTAGTATCTAAACCTGTCATCTAGTATCTAAACCCGTCATGTAGTATCTAAACCCGTCATCTAGTATCTAAACCTGTCATCTAGTATCTAAACCCGTCATCTAGTATCTAAACCTGTCATGTAGTATCTAAACCTGTCATGTAGTATCTAAACCCGTCATGTAGTATCTAAACCCGTCATGTAGTATCTAAACCCGTCATGTAGTATCTAAACCCGTCATGTAGTATCTAAACATATCATGTAGTATCTAAACATATAATCTAGTATCTAAACCCGTCATGTAGTATCTAAACCCGTCATTTAGTATCTAAACCCGTCATGTAGTATCTAAACCCGTCATGTAGTATCTAAACCCGTCATGTAGTATCTAAACCTGTCATCTAGTATCTAAACCCGTCATGTAGTATCTAAACCCGTCATGTAGTATCTAAACCCGTCATGTAGTATCTAAACCCGTCATGTAGTATCTAAACATATCATGTAGTATCTAAACATATAATCTAGTATCTAAACCCGTCATCTAGTATCTAAACCCGTCATGTAGTATCTAAACCCGTCATCTAGTATCTAAACATATCATGTAGTATCTAAACATATAATCTAGTATCTAAACCTGTCATCTAGTATCTAAACCCGTCATGTAGTATCTAAACCTGTCATGTAGTATCTAAACCTGTCATGTAGTATCTAAACCCGTCATGTAGTATCTAAACCCGTCATGTAGTATCTAAACCCGTCATGTAGTATCTAAACCCGTCATGTAGTATCTAAACCCGTCATCTAGTATCTAAACCTGTCATCTAGTATCTAAACCCGTCATGTAGTATCTAAACATATCATGTAGTATCTAAACATATAATCTAGTATCTAAACCCGTCATGTAGTATCTAAACCCGTCATCTAGTATCTAAACCCTTCATGTAGTATCTAAACCCGTCATCTAGTATCTAAACCTGTCATGTAGTATCTAAACCCGTCATGTAGTATCTAAACCCGTCATGTAGTATCTAAACCCGTCATGTAGTATCTAAACCCGTCATGTAGTATCTAAACCCGTCATGTAGTATCTAAACATATCATGTAGTATCTAAACATATAATCTAGTATCTAGACCCGTCATCTAGTATCTAAACCCGTCATGTAGTATCTAAACCCGTCATGTAGTATCTAAACCCGTCATGTAGTATCTAAACCCGTCATGTAGTATCTAAACCCGTCATGTAGTATCTAAACATATAATCTAGTATCTAAACCCGTCATGTAGTATCTAAACCCGTCATCTAGTATCTAAACCCGTCATGTAGTATCTAAACATATCATGTAGTATCTAAACATATAATCTAGTATCTAAACCCGTCATGTAGTATCTAAACCCGTCATGTAGTATCTAAACCCGTCATGTAGTATCTAAACCCGTCATGTAGTATCTAAACCCGTCATGTAGTATCTAAACCCGTCATGTAGTTTCTAAACCCGTCATGTAGTATCTAAACCCGTCATGTAGTATCTAAACATATCATGTAGTATCTAAACATATAATCTAGTATCTAAACCCGTCATCTAGTATCTAAACCCGTCATGTAGTATCTAAACCCGTCATGTAGTTTCTAAACCCGTCATGTAGTATCTAAACCCGTCATGTAGTTTCTAAACCCGTCATGTAGTATCTAAACCCGTCATCTAGTATCTAAACCTGTCATGTAGTATCTAAACCTGTCATGTAGTATCTAAACCCGTCATCTAGTATCTAAACCTGTCATCTAGTATCTAAACCCGTCATCTAGTATCTAAACCTGTCATGTAGTATCTAAACCTGTCATGTAGTATCTAAACCCGTCATGTAGTATCTAAACCCGTCATGTAGTATCTAAACCCGTCATCTAGTATCTAAACCTGTCATCTAGTATCTAAACCTGTCATCTAGTATCTAAACCCGTCATCTAGTATCTAAACCTGTCATGTAGTATCTAAACCCGTCATGTAGTATCTAAACCCGTCATGTAGTATCTAAACCCGTCATGTAGTATCTAAACCCGTCATGTAGTATCTAAACCCGTCATGTAGTATCTAAACCCGTCATGTAGTATCTAAACCCGTCATGTAGTATCTAAACCCGTCATGTAGTATCTAAATCCGTCATGTAGTATCTAAACCCGTCATCTAGTATCTAAACCCGTCATCTAGTATCAAAACCCGTTATCTAGTATCTAAACCTGTCATCTACTCTCTAAACCCGTCATCTAGTATCTAAACCCGTCATGTAGTATCTAAACATATCATGTAGTATCTAAACCCGTCATGTAGTATCTAAACCCGTCATGTAGTATCTAAACCCGTCATGTAGTATCTAAACCCGTCATGTAGTATCTAAACCCGTCATGTAGTATCTAAACATATCATGTAGTATCTAAACATATAATCTAGTATCTAAACCTGTCATGTAGTATCTAAACCCGTCATCTAGTATCTAAACCCGTCATGTAGTATCTAAACATATCATGTAGTATCTAAACATATAATCTAGTATCTAAACCCGTCATGTAGTATCTAAACCCGTCATGTAGTATCTAAACCCGTCATCTAGTATGTAAACCTGTCATCTAGTATCTAAACCTGTCATCTAGTATCTAAACCTGTCATGTAGTATCTAAACCTGTCATGTAGTATCTAAACCTGTCATGTAGTATCTAAACCTGTCATGTAGTATCTAAACCTATCATGTAGTATCTAAACCTATAATGTAGTATCTAAACCTATCATGTAGTATCTAAACCTATCATGTAGTATCTAAACCTATCATGTATTATCCAAACCTATCATGTAGTATCTAAACCTGTCATGTAGTATCTAAACCTGTCATGTAGTATCTAAACCTGTCATGTAGTATCTAAACCTGTCATGTAGTATCTAAACCTATCATGTAGTATCTAAACCTATCATGTTGTATCTAAACCTATCATGTGGTATCTAAACCTATCATGTAGTATCTAAACCTATCATGTAGTATCTAAACCTATCATGTAGTATCTAAACCTATCATGTAGTATCTAAACCTATCATGTGGTATCTAAACCTGTCATGTAGTATCTAAACCTGTCATGTAGTATCTAAACCTGTCATGTAGTATCTAAACCTATCATGTAGTATCTAAACCTATCATGTAGTATCTAAACCTATCATGTAGTATCTAAACCTGTCATGTAGTATCTAAACCTGTCATGTAGTATCTAAACCTATCATGTAGTATCTAAACCTGTCATGTAGTATCTAAACCTGTCAAGTGGTATCTAAACCTATCATGTGGTATCTAAACCTATCATGTGGTATCTAAACCCATCATGTGGTATCTAAACCCGTCATGTGGTATCTAAACCCGTCATGTAGTATCTAAACCCGTCATGTAGTATCTAAACCCGTCATGTAGTATCTAAACCCGTCATGTAGTATCTAAACCCGTCATGTAGTATCTAAACCCGTCATGTAGTATCTAAACCCGTCATGTAGTATCTAAACCCGTCATGTAGTATCTAAACCCGTCATGTAGTATCTAAAACCGGCATGTAGTATCTAAACCCGTCATGTAGTATCTAAACCCGTCATGTAGTATCTAAACCCGTCATGTAGTATCTAAACCCGTCATGTAGTATCTAAACCTATCATGTAGTATCTAAACCTATCATGTAGTATCTAAACCTGTCATGTATCTAAACCCATCATGTAGTATCTAAACCCGTCATGTAGTAACTAAACCCGTCATGTAGTATCTAAACCCGTCATGCAGTATCTAAACCCGTCATGTAGTATCTAAACCCGTCATGTAGTATCTAAACCTGTCATGTAGTATCTAAACCTGTCATGTAGTATCTAAACCTATCATGTAGTATCTAAACCTATCATGTAGTATCTAAACCTATCATGTAATATCTAAACCTATCATGTGGTATCTAAACCTATCATGTGGTATCTAAACCTATCATGTGGTATCTAAACCTGTCATGTGGTATCTAAACCTGTCATGTAGTATCTAAACCTATCATGTAGTATCTAAACATATAATCTAGTATCTAAACCCGTCATGTAGTATCTAAACCCGTCATGTAGTATCTAAACCCGTCATGTAGTATCTAAACATATCATGTAGTATCTAAACATATAATCTAGTATCTAAACCCGTCATGTAGTATCTAAACCCGTCATGTAGTATCTAAACCCGTCATCTAGTATGTAAACCTGTCATCTAGTATCTAAACCTGTCATCTAGTATCTAAACCTGTCATGTAGTATCTAAACCTGTCATGTAGTATCTAAACCTGTCATGTAGTATCTAAACCTGTCATGTAGTATCTAAACCTATCATGTAGTATCTAAACCTATCATGTAGTATCTAAACCTATCATGTAGTATCTAAACCTATCATGTAGTATCTAAACCTATCATGTATTATCCAAACCTATCATGTAGTATCTAAACCTGTCATGTAGTATCTAAACCTGTCATGTAGTATCTAAACCTGTCATGTAGTATCTAAACCTGTCATGTAGTATCTAAACCTATCATGTAGTATCTAAACCTATCATGTTGTATCTAAACCTATCATGTGGTATCTAAACCTATCATGTAGTATCTAAACCTATCATGTAGTATCTAAACCTATCATGTAGTATCTAAACCTATCATGTAGTATCTAAACCTATCATGTGGTATCTAAACCTGTCATGTAGTATCTAAACCTGTCATGTAGTATCTAAACCTGTCATGTAGTATCTAAACCTATCATGTAGTATCTAAACCTATCATGTAGTATCTAAACCTATCATGTAGTATCTAAACCTGTCATGTAGTATCTAAACCTGTCATGTAGTATCTAAACCTATCATGTAGTATCTAAACCTGTCATGTAGTATCTAAACCTGTCAAGTGGTATCTAAACCTATCATGTGGTATCTAAACCTATCATGTGGTATCTAAACCCATCATGTGGTATCTAAACCCGTCATGTGGTATCTAAACCCGTCATGTAGTATCTAAACCCGTCATGTAGTATCTAAACCCGTCATGTAGTATCTAAACCCGTCATGTAGTATCTAAACCCGTCATGTAGTATCTAAACCCGTCATGTAGTATCTAAACCCGTCATGTAGTATCTAAACCCGTCATGTAGTATCTAAACCCGTCATGTAGTATCTAAACCCGTCATGTAGTATCTAAAACCGGCATGTAGTATCTAAACCCGTCATGTAGTATCTAAACCCGTCATGTAGTATCTAAACCCGTCATGTAGTATCTAAACCCGTCATGTAGTATCTAAACCTATCATGTAGTATCTAAACCTATCATGTAGTATCTAAACCTGTCATGTATCTAAACCCATCATGTAGTATCTAAACCCGTCATGTAGTAACTAAACCCGTCATGTAGTATCTAAACCCGTCATGCAGTATCTAAACCCGTCATGTAGTATCTAAACCCGTCATGTAGTATCTAAACCTGTCATGTAGTATCTAAACCTGTCATGTAGTATCTAAACCTATCATGTAGTATCTAAACCTATCATGTAGTATCTAAACCTATCATGTAATATCTAAACCTATCATGTGGTATCTAAACCTATCATGTGGTATCTAAACCTATCATGTGGTATCTAAACCTGTCATGTGGTATCTAAACCTGTCATGTAGTATCTAAACCTATCATGTAGTATCTAAACCTATCATGTAGTATCTAAACCTATCATGTAGTATCTAAACCTATCATGTAGTATCTAAACCTGGCATGTAGTATCTAAACTTGTGATGTAGTATCTAAACCTGTCATGTAGTATCTAAACCTGTCATGTAGTATCTAAACCTGGCATGTAGTATCTAAACTTGTGATGTAGTATCTAAACCTGTCATGTTGTATCTAAACCTGTCATGTAGTATCTAAACCTGTCATGTAGTATCTAAACCTGTCATGTAGTATCTAAACCTATCATGGTTTATCTAAACCTATCATGTAGTATCTAAACCTATCATGTAATATCTAAACCTATCATGTAGTATCTAAACCTGTCATGTAGTATCTAAACCTGTCATGTAGTATCTAAACCTGTCATGTAGTATCTAAACCTGTCATGTAGTATCTAAACCTGTCATGTAGTATCTAAACCTGTCATGTAGTATCTAAACCTATCATGTAGTATCTAAACCTGTCATGTAGTATCTAAACCTATCATGTAGTATCTAAACCTATCATGTGGTATCTAAACCTGTCATGTAGTATCTAAACCTGTCATGTAGTATCTAAACCTGTCATGTAGTATCTAAACCTGTCATGTAGTATCTAAACCTGTCATGTAGTATCTAAACCTGTCATGTAGTATCTAAACCTATCATGGTTTATCTAAACCTATCATGTAGTATCTAAACCTATCATGTAGTATCTAAACCTATCATGTAGTATCTAAACCTGTCATGTAGTATCTAAACCTGTCATGTAGTATCTAAACCTGTCATGTAGTATCTAAACCTGTCATGTAGTATCTAAACCTGTCATGTAGTATCTAAACCTGTCATGTAGTATCTAAACCTATCATGTAGTATCTAAACCTGTCATGTAGTATCTAAACCTATCATGTAGTATCTAAACCTATCATGTGGTATCTAAACCTGTCATGTAGTATCTAAACCTGTCATGTAGTATCTAAACCTGTCATGTAGTATCTAAACCTGTCATGTAGTATCGAAACCTGTCATGTAGTATCTAAACCTATCATGTGGTATCTAAACCTATCATGTGGTATCTAAACCTGTCATGTGGTATCTAAACCTGTCATGTGGTATCTAAACCTATCATGTGGTATCTAAACCTGTCATGTGGTATCTAAACCTATCATGTAGTATCTAAACCTATCATGTTGTATCTAAACATTTACATTTACATTTACATTTAAGTCATTTAGCAGACGCTCTTATCCAGAGCGACTTACAAATTGGTGCATTCACCTTATGACATCCAGTGGAACAGCCACTTTACAATAGTGCATCTAAATCTTTTAGGGGGGGGGGGGGGGGCAGAAGGATTGCTTTATCCTATCCTAGGTATTCCTTGAAGAGGTGGGGTTTCAGGTGTCTCCGGAAGGTGGTGATTGACTCCGCTGTCCTGGCGTCGTGAGGGAGTTTGTTCCACCATTGGGGTGCCAGAGCAGCGAACAGTTTTGACTGGGCTGCGCGGGAACTGTACTTCCTCAGTGGTAGGGAGGCGAGCAGGCCAGAGGTGGATGAACGCAGTGCCCTTGTTTGGGTGTAGGGCCTGATCAGAGCCTGAAGGTACTGAGGTGCCGTTCCCCTCACAGCTCCGTAGGCAAGCACCATGGTCTTGTAGCGGATGCGAGCTTCAACTGGAAGCCAGTGGAAAGAGCGGAGGAGCGGGGTGACGTGAGAGAACTTGGGAAGGTTGAACACCAGACGGGCTGCGGCGTTCTGGATGAGTTGTAGGGGTTTAATGGCACAGGCAGGGAGCCCAGCCAACAGCGAGTTGCAGTAATCCAGACGGGAGATGACAAGTGCCTGGATTAGGACCTGCGCCGCTTCCTGTGTGAGGCAGGGTCGTACTCTGCGGATGTTGTAGAGCATGAACCTACAGGAACGGGCCACCGCCTTGATGTTAGTTGAGAACGACAGGGTGTTGTCCAGGATCACGCCAAGGTTCTTAGCGCTCTGGGAGGAGGACACAATGGAGTTGTCAACCGTGATGGCGAGATCATGGAACGGGCAGTCCTTCCCCGGGAGGAAGAGCAGCTCCGTCTTGCCGAGGTTCAGCTTGAGGTGGTGATCCGTCATCCACACTGATATGTCTGCCAGACATGCAGAGATGCGATTCGCCACCTGGTCATCAGAAGGGGGAAAGGAGAAGATTAATTGTGTGTCGTCTGCATAGCAATGATAGGAGAGACCATGTGAGGTTATGACAGAGCCAAGTGACTTGGTGTATAGCGAGAATAGGAGAGGGCCTAGAACAGAGCCCTGGGGGACACCAGTGGTGAGAGCGCGTGGTGAGGAGACAGATTCTCGCCACGCCACCTGGTAGGAGCGACCTGTCAAGTAGGACGCAATCCAAGCGTGGGCCACGCCGGAGATGCCCAACTCGGAGAGGGTGGAGAGGAGGATCTGATGGTTCACAGTATCGAAGGCAGCCGATAGGTCTAGAAGGATGAGAGCAGAGGAGAGAGAGTTAGCTTTAGCAGTGCGGAGCGCCTCCGTGATACAGAGAAGAGCAGTCTCAGTTGAGTGACTAGTCTTGAAACCTGACTGATTTGGATCAAGAAGGTCATTCTGAGAGAGATAGCAGGAGAGCTGGCCAAGGACGGCACGTTCAAGAGTTTTGGAGAGAAAAGAAAGAAGGGATACTGGTCTGTAGTTGTTGACATCGGAAGGATCGAGTGTAGGTTTTTTCAGAAGGGGTGCAACTCTCGCTCTCTTGAAGACGGAAGGGACGTAGCCAGCGGTCAAGGATGAGTTGATGAGCGAGGTGAGGTAAGGGAGAAGGTCTCCGGAAATGGTCTGGAGAAGAGAGGAGGGGATAGGGTCAAGCGGGCAGGTTGTTGGGCGGCCGGCCGTCACAAGACGCGAGATTTCATCTGGAGAGAGAGGGGAGAAAGAGGTCAGAGCACAGGGTAGGGCAGTGTGAGCAGAACCAGCGGTGGCGTTTGACTTAGCAAACGAGGATTGGATGTCGTCGACCTTCTTTTCGAAATGGTTGACGAAGTCGTCTGCAGAGAGGGAGGAGGGGGGGGGGGGGGGGATTCAGGAGGGAGGAGAAGGTGGCAAAGAGCTTCCTAGGGTTAGAGGCAGATGCTTGGAATTTAGAGTGGTAGAAAGTGGCTTTAGCAGCAGAGACAGAAGAGGAAAATGTAGAGAGGAGGGAGTGAAAGGATGCAGGGAGGCGAGTTTTCCATTTCCGCTCGGCTGCCCGGAGCCCTGTTCTGTGAGCTCGCAATGAGTCGTCGAGCCACGGAGCGGGAGGGGAGGACCGAGCCGGCCTGGAGGATAGGGGACATAGAGAGTCAAAGGATGCAGAAAGGGAGGAGAGGAGGGTTGAGGAGGCAGAATCAGGAGATAGGTTGGAGAAGGTTTGGGCAGAGGGAAGAGATGATAGGATGGAAGAGGAGAGAGTAGCGGGGGAGAGAGAGCGAAGGTTGGGACGGCGCGATACCATCCGAGTAGGGGCAGTGTGGGAAGTGTTGGATGAGAGCGAGAGGGAAAAGGATACAAGGTAGTGGTCGGAGACTTGGAGGGGAGTTGCAATGAGGTTAGTGGAAGAACAGCATCTAGTAAAGATGAGGTCAAGCGTATTGCCTGCCTTGTGAGTAGGGGGGGAAGGTGAGAGGGTGAGGTCAAAAGAGGAGAGGAGTGGAAAGAAGGAGGCAGAGAGGAATGAGTCAAAGGTAGACGTGGGGAGGTTAAAGTCACCCAGAACTGTGAGAGGTGAGCCGTCCTCAGGAAAGGAGCTTATCAAGGCATCAAGCTCATTGATGAACTCTCCGAGGGAACCTGGAGGGCGATAAATGATAAGGATGTTAAGCTTGAAAGGGCTGGTAACTGTGACAGCATGGAATTCAAAGGAGGCGATAGACAGATGGGTAAGGGGAGAAAGAGAGAATGACCACTTGGGAGAGATGAGGATCCCGGTGCCACCACCCCGCTGACCAGAAGCTCTCGGGGTGTGCGAGAACACGTGGGCAGACGAAGAGAGAGCAGTAGGAGTAGCAGTGTTATCTGTGGTGAGCCATGTTTCCGTCAGTGCCAAGAAGTCGAGGGACTGGAGGGACGCATAGGCTGAGATGAGCTCTGCCTTGTTGGCCGCAGATCGGCAGTTCCAGAGGCTACCGGAGACCTGGAACTCCACGTGGGTCGTGCGGGCTGGGACCACCAGGTTAGGGTGGCCGCGGCCACGCGGTGTGAAGCGTTTGTATGGTCTGTGGAGAGAGGAGAGAACAGGGATAGACAGACACATAGTTGACAGGCTACAGAAGAGGCTACGCTAATGCAAAGGAGATTAGAATGACAAGTGGACTACACGTCTCAAATGTTCAGAAAGTTAAGCTTACGTTGCAAAAAAATAAAATAAAAGATCTTATTGACTAAAAATGATATAGTACTGCTGGCTGGTGAAGTAGGCTGGCTAGCAGTGGCTGTGTTGTTGAAAGTGAAGCTGGCTAGTTAACCTCGACAATTTCTCTAAATTTCTCTAAACTACACAATTATCTTGGATACAAGGACAGCAAAGACAACTAGCTAACACTACGCTAATCAAGTCGTTCCGTTGTAATGTAAGTTTCTACAGTGCTGCTATTCGGTAGAAGTTGGCTAGCCAGCAGTGTTAGCTAGCAGTGTTGGCTAGGTAGGAGGACGGCAGCGCGGCAGGCGAAAATAGCTGGCTAGCTAACCGATAATTACTCAAAGCTACACAATTATCTTAGATACAAAGATAGCAAAGACAACTATGTAGCTAGCTAACACTACACTAATCAAGTCGTTCCGTTGTAATGTAATCGTTTCTACAGTGCTGCTAATCGGTGGCTAGTTGGCTAGCTAGCAGGGTTGACTACGTTACGTTACGTTACATTACGTTAGGACGAGAATACCTGGCTAGCGAACCTCAGCGAACCTCAGTAACTACACAATTATCTTTGATACAAAGACGGCTATGTAGCCAGCTAAGTAGCTAGCTAAGATCAAACAATCAAAGATAGCAAAGATAGCAAAGACAACTGTGTAGCCAGCCAACACTACACTAATCAA
>NW_026602145.1:0-24089 GCF_029448725.1 Salvelinus fontinalis | reverse complement strand
CAGACGAGATCGGGCGTATTTTTTTTAATTTTTTTTATTTATTATAAAAAAGTTTCAATTACAACATTTTATCAAATGTACAATACACAAAAACCGAGACTAACATAGGCAGGTGAACAATTCACCCCCTATCAAATCAAAGAAATAAAATAAATAAAATACAACAAAAACTAATAAAAGCCTAACATAAATTCCAATCTCACAAAACAGGCATGTTGAAATCAACTCCCGAACAACTATGAAAACCAATAAATTAATAAACATACCAATATTTTCAAAAATTATAAGTGATTCTTCCACCATCCACGTTTGAAATCAACCCACTCCCCTCCATCAAAACATTCCTTTCCATAACAATAAAACATATCTATATGCTTCTTTAACAATACTACAAAAATATACCACACCCTTACCTTCTTCCCCTCAAAAAAAGCATAATTCCTCCTACAAAAAATAGCATACCTCAAGAAACTCAAAACAACATTCAACAAACCCACATTAACACCCTCACATTTACCAGACACGCCAAATAACACCAATTCATCCCACACATATTTTTTCAAAATATCACCCCCCCAGTTTCTATGAATCATTCCTTTTACTTTACAAAATAAATCTTTTAACTCCTTACATTCCACAAACAAATGCATTAAATTTTCCGGTGACTCACCACATAAGTCACATTCTCTATTTATTTCCCATTTGATTTGATGTAAAACCACTTTTGTATATATACGATTATGCCTTATTTTAAAATCATTACTTTCACATTCCATACTATTATATTTTACATTTAAAGTTTTCCATATCTTTTTTACGTCCAAGTCGGAAAAATTCCTTTCCAAACTTTCTCCGCAGCTGGCCTTTTCACATTTTTCTCTACCATTATTTTATAGAATCTTTTCACTGGGATACTAGATACATGAGCCTTCTCCTTACTGTTACCAATAAACAAATTTGGAAAGACAAATAAATCTTCCCTAACAACTTCACTATTTATTAAATCCACCCATTTACTTGGTATACTTTCTTTTATCTTCTCATACATATTTCTCACTGTTCCCCTACCCACCTCTACATCCCATTCATGGATGGTATCAAAAATAGCTTCCTCAGGAAAAAAACCTGGAATTACCTCATATGTGTAATCTTTTATTTGTCTAAGACCTGCACTCATGAATACTTCACTATATAACACCTTTTCTTTGTACTTAAGTTTCTCATTCAGAAAAACAGGATGATTCATAATTAGGTCAATATGCCCACACTCATAATACACATTAGGCAACAACTCTGCCCATGCATTTAACACTTCTTTATAAAAATCTGGTACCTTTTCACACATTTTCCTTTTAAGACCCATCAACAAACCATTATCTTCACATCCACCACTCTCATCTAAATAGACTTTGAAAAAATGTTTCCAGCCATAATCTAAGCTGTCATACAAATATTTCTTTACTATTTTTATCCTAATAGCTTTTCTTTTAACATCCAAATCTACAAGTTTTAAACCTCCATCATCATAGTCTGCTATCAATGTTTTCTGCGCAATTCTAACACCTTTACCATCCCATATAAAATTAGACACCACATTATTCAATTCATTTAGAACCCACTCTGGCATGTCTAGAACTCCCAAAACATACACAAGTTTAGATGATACCAAAGCATTTACTACAATTATTTTACCTTTTAACTTTAATTTTCTATTTTTCCAGAAATTCAAAGTTTGCTTGATTTTATTGAGGATCCCTGTCCAAGTTATATCCCTCTTTCTCCTCTACACCAATATGTACTCCCAGCACCTTCATAAAATCCTTAGCTACCTTAAATGGAATCTCACACTTATTTGCATTGATATCCCCAAAGAACATAATTTCCGTCTTCTCTATATTAACTTCAGCCCCCCGATGCCTTACAATAGATATCTATGATTTTCATAATGCTTTCAATGCTACCTACATCCTTCACAGTAAAAGGAGTGTCATCAGCGTACTGATGTATAACACTGACACCACCACCTGGGATTCCCACACCCCTCACCTCTTTGTCTCCAAGTATTAAAACAGCTAAAGGTTCTGTAGAAACACTGTACAACAGAGCTGACAAAGGACAACCCTGCCTTACTGACCTCTCTATAGGGAAAGTATCTGTTAACACTCCGTTACATTTAACACAACTTTTTGCTCCACTATACAACAAGTTAATCCAAGATACAAATTTTGGCCCAAAACCAAACCTCTCCAAAGTCTGTAGTAGAAAACTATGTTCCACTTTATCAAAAGCTTTCTTAAAATCTACACTTAAAACTATACCACCTTCATTTTTCATTTGATTAACAACATCTCTAATTGTACAAATTACATTGGCAACATCTCTTCCGGGTATTCCGTAGGCTTGTGTTGATGTAATAATACTTCCAATCACCATTTTCATCCTATTAGCCAAAACTTTAGTCAGTATTTTATCATCTGAATTCAGAAGACTAATAGGCCTATGATTTTCTAACTTTAACCTACTGCCTCTATTTTTAAACAAGATGGTTAACATACCAATTGACATAGACTCAGGGATTTCCTTATTCTCTTCCATATACTGAAAAACCTTCAATAAAATGGGTGCCAAAATATCCACAAAAGCTTTATAGAATTCATTTGTTAAACCATCCAAACCTGGACTTTTATTTCCTTGAGTGTTCTCAATTGCTTTCTTGATTTCCACAATTGAAATATCTTCATCACACATCATTCTATCTGCCTGAGATACTTTGGCACTGATTTTCTCCAACACTTTTGCAACACACACTTTGTCCACATCATTCTTTTTATAAAGATTTCTGTAAAAGGATTCAACTGAATCTAAGATGTCAACAAAATCATTTTCCTTTACACCTTTTTCATTTTCTAATTCTACAATATAACTCTTAAATTTCTTTCGTTTTTCAAGCCCCAGAAAAAAGGAAGTACATTTCTCTCCCTCCAAGGCGTACTGTGCCTTACTCCTAACAATAGCCCCTAAACATTTCTTTTTTTCATAAAACCCTAGCTCTGCATGGATTTTCAAATAGTTCACAACATCATAGTCTGGATCAGCATCAGCCTTTTCAAGTTCATGTAACATCCTATTTCTAAGCATTTTTTCTTTCTGCTTATCTAAACGGTTACGATTTTTAGAGTACCTAATACTCCTGTTTTTTACTTTAACTTTCACTTCCTCCCACCATAAACACACATTCTCTTTTAACAGTACATTAGACATTTCATCCTCGATACATTCAACAATTTCCTTTATATAACTTTCTTCCTTTAACAGACTGGCATTTAAACACCAGACACCTCCCCCCCTCATCTCCACAGCAAAACCTATCTGAAATGACATTACTGCATGATCACTGTATGCTGTAAAATTATATGTCATCTTCTGAACCTGCTGTACCACATCTACCTTTGCTAAACATAAATCAATTCTACTTTGTTTTAGTTCATTTAACACCACCTGCCTTCTCGAAAACTCTCTTCTATTTACATTTTCAGCCCTCCATATATCTACAAGATTTTCCTTATTCATTAATTCCCGTAAAGCATTTCTAGACGAATCATGTCTGAAACTATCACATCTCGAGACATCCATTCTAGTACACTTCACGTTAAAATCTCCTACTAGTATACAGTTCTCTGAACACAGTGTTCTTAGATTATTAAACATATCTCTCCTTTCCGCTTCAATATTCGAAGCATAAACATTAATTAGACGAAAAATTACATTTTGCACTTCAAACTCAATAACAATAATTCTTCCCTGATTATCTGCATATACCTGCTTGACATTTTTAACCACATCATTTTTTACCAAAATAGCCACTCCACATGTTTTATCACTTCCGTGACTAGAAAAAATGAGCTCAGACCATTTGCTCTTAATCTCCAGCATTTTGGCGTCCGTCCAATTAGTCTCTTGAAAACACCACATGTCCGTTTCAACAGACACCAAAACCTGCTCCAATTTGTTCATATTTCTTAAACTGTTGCCATTTAGTGATGCAACTCTAATCATTGTTAATATATACAGAAATATAGCCAAAAACAAACATGTCATTTCAAAATAGACTTTTTCTTTTTTCCAGATCCCGCCACCTCCTTAGCTTTCACTAATGATCTCTTATTTCTAGCAAACCGCTGAAAATCCTCAATATCTATTTCTTCGTCTGACTCCTGACTTGTACTTGTAAGGGGAGCAACATCCAAGCGCTTTGTAAAACATTCTTTAACAGTGCCATCAACTCCAGTGGACCCAGCCCTCTCCTTGGTTTCATTTTCACACAGGTTTAAAGCTGGTTCAGGCACCTGAGAAGCACCTTGCACCATCTCTACCTGTGTATCCAATTCACCAATCATTTGCTGCTGCTCCACCTTGTCAGCAGCAGAGACCAAGACTGCGTCTCGAGTACTGCCAGAAGGCATTACATACTCTCCAAGCATATCTATAGCTGTCTCTGGAATCACCTGCGACACACTTTCCATATCACTCTCTTCCTCCCCCTCCATAGTCTCACTCCTCTCAACCTCTTCTTCAGTAATGAGGTCCAGTGTTTGCAGAAATAAGACATAATTTTCCTTCTTACATTTATATCTGTCCTTAGGTCTGTCACACCTTCTACACATATCACCGATGTTCGAACATTCTCTGGCATAATGTCCTTGTTCACCACATTTATGACATACAAATTCTGGACATTCTTTGAGTATGTGTCCCGTTTGAATACATAGTCTACATACCTTAACTTGGTTATCGTGGATCACTCGGAAGTATTCAAATCCTTCTACAGTATTGAATTTGGTTGAGTAAGGTAATGATTGCACACTGTCCGTAAACTTCACCTTACAAAATCTCGTCCCGTCCACAATGTCCGTTCCTGGCCACATCCTCCTCTTGATTGGTGTTGTTGCGTTCACATTCCATCCTTGTAATTTGTCATGTATTTCCTCATCCGTAATATATGCCGGCAGGTTCAAAAATGACACCACAAGTTCATAATTTCCCAGTTCTTTCGCCATTATTTGACAGCTCTTTATTTTTAGCCCGTCTAGTAGTCTTTCTTTTCCTTTCGCGTGTGACATGGTTATTTCGTACTTATTTCTGTCCTTCATTCTACATCCCAATATCATTCCACATACTTCTTTTATTCCTCTCAGCAATTCCATCATTGTTATTTTTTCTTCTCCAATAACTTCCACGTTCACCGTCAATTCTTTCTCATATTTTCTTCTCCTTATTCTTCATTCGACGTTCTTTTCTCTCCGTTGTCCATTCTCATTGTTGTTGTTATTCTTGATGTCGAAGCCATTCTATCCGTCGAATTATTTTACTTAGAATCCCCCAAACAGCTCACGCCGTTGGGGGATAAAAACGCAAATATTTACAAAGAAAATAAGCTACACTCCCCACACAAACTTCCAAACTTAAAGTATATAAACCAGCAAAACCCAAAAACGATTTTCTCTCTACAAACAATCCAACACCTGCTGCTCACTCACTTCCTGAAACTTCCAAAAAGGGGCGTATTCAGGCTGGTATGGCCGTAAGCGAAGGAACAACTCTTGGTACACCACATAAAGTCATGCATTTCGCAACATGATGTTTCCACAAAATGTCAACAATGTTTTGCTACAAACAAATGTTTCTACCTTTCAATTGGTCCACAAAGTGTCTTTCTCAACTGACTTGAAAGATCTCCATAAGCACGGGCAATCGACTCAAGTCATCCTCAAGCCTGGCGCCAAGCAACGGTTTGTCATTAAACAAGCGATCAGGGGAGAGCGCGGACGCAGTCCCCCACTACCATAAATTATGCAATCGAGATTTCCACATTTGGGAAATTCGCAGGGGTCAGCACAGCCGGAGTGCAATGGCTGAGCCTCGCCCTGGGTGAACCGCCTTCTTGATCACGGTATCTCCCTTGCCAGGTAAGTATGAGTTACACACATCGGTGGAGGGCAAGTCTCTCCAGTGACAACATTTTCGGCTGAAGGTAACCACTTTGTGTTCTGATCATACCACATCACATCGACCTGCGTTAAATGCCGTTTAGGAATGCACTTGCAGACAGAGTGGTGAAAAAGTAGTTTATTTTGTTTCCTAGATTATATCAGTGAACCACTAGATTCCCATCATGCAACACTGTAAAAAAATCACCAATAGCTTTTGAATATCTTAACCTGTCTTATATCACAAATGTATGCGATATGACGAAATACAATCACATTCAGACACACACACACACACACACACACAGACAAATGCATGAAACCAATTGATTTATTATCGATAACATCTCACATTCTCTTGTACTTTTGATTTACACCGTTAAAAGAAGGGTTGTAATTCCACCATGGAAAACACAGGGCCATCAGACACCAGTCCAGTTCCACTCCTCACCAGCAGTATTTCCTTTAATCATTTGAACAGGGTGAGGGAGCACAAAGCACACACAAGCTGCATTCAGTAACAATATTCTTATTTGTCTTATAAATAAAAGGCAGATGCTCCCTGGCAGCACAAGGAACTTTGATTGTATTAAAAGGGCATGGGAGACTAGCCCATAGAAGCTGCATTTAGTCAATTCGGCATCAAATGCTTACTACAAGGTAGCGATGCTGATGAAATAATGCAAGATGACACCCTAGTGGACAAAATGCTTACAGCACCTGGTATTCCCAGGCGGTCTCCCATCCAAGTACTAACCAGGCCCGACCCTGCTTAGCTTCCGAGATCAGACGAGATCGGGCGTATTTTTTTTTTTTTTTTATCTTTTATTATGAAAAAACACATAATATTTACAACATTCAATCAATAATAAAAAAGGATGAACAATTCATCCTTTTACAAAATCAAAAAATCAAAAATAAATTAAATAAAACCTATTAAAAACACAATCATCCACTAAATCAACTTAATAATGAAATACAAGTTTCCCATTTGACAGAATTTCAATAAAAGTACTCCCCCACACAAACAATTTTTCAAAATTTCCTCCACCGTATCTATATATTATCTCTATATCTCTCTCTAATATGCTCCTAAAAAAACCTTCCACACTCACAATTTTCCCTTCATAATGACCTAAATTCCTTCTTAATCTTATCGCATATCTAGCATGACTTATTACAAAATTCACCAAATTAATATTTAAAACTTTACTTTTCCCATTTAAACCAAAAAGAAACAACCTCCTCCACTCCACCCCAGTAAAAATCTCTTCTCCCCAATGTTTTACTAAAAGCCCTTTTAAAAACTCATGAAAATCTTTCAACCTACTACATTCAATAAAAAAGTGCATCAAATTTTCCACCCCCGTACCACAAATATCACATTCTCTTTTAATATCCCTATTTATTTGATGCAAAACCACATTTGTAAAAATCCTATTATGTTTCAATTTAAAATCATTGTCTTCACATTCTATAAAATTATATTTTACATTTACATTCTTCCATATTGATTTTACATCCATGTTTGGAAACACCCTAGACCACACTTTCTCCGCAGCAGGACTTTTTATCTCTTTTAAAATACATTTTCTATAAACCATTTTAACTTTTAGACCTGATAAATCATGTTTCTCCCCATTACTTTCATAATATAAAACTGGTAAAGCCCTAGATCTTTTAACCACCTCTTTGTTTATTAAAATCACCCACTCCCCGGGAATACATCCTAATATTTTCTTATACATATTCTCCACAGTAGTTTTACTTATTTCTTCATCTACTTCAACCACATTGTCATATATAGCCTGAAATGGAAGAAACCCAGGAATTACCTCATATGCTATGTCACCTATCTGCCTCATCCCAGCCCTCATAAAATATTTACAAAACAACATCATATTATTGCACTTTATCTTTGGATTTAAAAATATCGGCTGATTTAAAATATTTTCTAAACTGGTACATTCATAATAAATATTTGGTAAAAACCGCCCCCAAGCCTCAAACACTTCTCTGTAAAACAAAGGTATATTACCTAACATTTCCTTCTTCATACTCATCAATAAACCATTGTCCCCCATCCTCCCAACCTCCTGCAAATACTCTTTAAAAAACCTTTTCCACCCATAATCCAATTCACCAAATAAATATTTCCGTACCATTTTTACTCTAATTGCTGTTTTCCTTACACTTAAATCTACCAACTTCAAACCCCCCTCCTCATAACCTGCAATCAAAGTTTTAAAAGCTATTCTCACCCCCTTCCCTTCCCATAAAAAATCAACTACAATTTTATTCATTTCAGATAAAACCCATTCTGGCATATCCAAAACATTCATTACATAAATAAATATTGACATCAACAATGAATTTATGACAATTACTTTCCCTTTTAATTTCAAAGACCTCCCCCTCCACATATTTACCACCTTTCTAACTTTATTTATTACACCACTCCATGTCAAATCCCTAGCTTCCATTTCTTTCACCCCTAAAAACACTCCTAATACCTTAAAATAATCTTTAACCACTTTAAAAGGAAAATTCCCCTCATTAATCTTCCCAATATACATTACTACTGACTTCTCCATGTTAACCTTTGCACCCGATGCTTGTCCATATACTTTAAAACACTCCATCACCCTTTTTACACTACCCTCATCTCTAACTGTTATAGTGGTATCATCTGCGTATTGATGTATCAAACTAAAACCTCCTTGCGGAGTCTCTACACAATTTATAAGATTATCTCTTTTAAGAAATGCTGCTAAAGGTTCTACCGATAAAACGAATAATAAAGCTGATAAAGGACAGCCCTGTCTCACAGATCTCTCAAGAATAAAAGAATCGGTTAAAACCCCATTACATTTCACCCTACTTTTTGCCTTCTTATATAATAATTTTATCCATCCTATTATTCTATTACCAAAACCATATTTATCCATTACCCTAAACATAAAATCATGTTCCACCCTATCAAAAGCTTTATTTAAATCTATGCTTAAAACAATTCCCCCCATCTTATCATGATTCATTTTATTTATCACATCTCTAATTGTATTAATTGTATCCGCAATATCTCTACCAGGCACACTATAATTCTGTGTAGGTGCTATAATATCATTTAAAACTTGCTTCATTCTATTTGCCAGTACCTTAGCTAAAATCTTATAATCCGAATTTAATAAACTAATTGGCCTATAATTCTCCAGTTTTAATTTACTCCCCTTATTTTTATATAAAATCGTTATCAGCCCTGTCACCATAGATTCAGAAATACTATCATTATCCTCCATATATTGATAAACTTCCAATAAAATAGGTGCTAAAAAACTGGCATATATTTTATAAAACTCTGCAATTATTCCATCTACTCCAGGACTCTTATTTACTTGTAAACCCTTAATCGCATCTTTAACTTCATTCAATGTTATCTTCCCATCACACATTTGTTTATCCTCTTCCTTAATTTGCACATCCACACTATCCAATATCTCCTTTACACACCCCTCATCCACCTCCCCTTTCTTAAATAAATCCTTATAAAAATTCTGCACTGTTTCTAAAACCTCTACATAATCATTGACAACTTCACCCTTTATATTTTCGATCTCTCTAATATATGTTCTCCTCTGTTTATTCTTCTCTAAACCAAGAAAAAATGAAGTACATTTCTCCCCCTCCAAAACATACTTTGCCTTACTTCTTATAATTGCACCCTTACACTTATCTATTTCATATTTAGTCAATTGTGCTTTTAATTCCAAAAACTTTCCTATATTATAATTAGGTTCACTGTCACACTTCCTCATTTCTTTATCCAATTTAGCTCTCAACTCATTTTCTTCTCTTTTCATCCTACCTCTCTTTTTCCTTGCATATCCTATACTAAAAACTTTTATTTTTTCCTTAACCTTATCCCACCATGAACACTTATCATTCTCTTTCTGCTTATCCTCCATTTCACATGCTATCAAAGATTTAAGTTGTTTCCCATATTCCTCATCTCCCAAATCCCCTGCATTCATACACCATATTCCACCCCCTGTTCTTTCCTTATCTAATCCCACTGAAAATGTTAAACCTGCATGATCACTAAAAGTTGTAAAAACATACTTAATATCTTTCATAAAATTTCTTAAACCTTCTTTTACTAAAACCAGATCTATCCTCGTTTGTTTTAAATCCCCTAAAACCACCTGCCTTCTAGAAAATTCTCTTTTTTCTGGATTTTCCTCTCTCCATATATCAATTATTCCTTTTTCTAACATCATCTTCTTTAAAACCCCCCTAGATACATCATTTCTAAAAATAGCTCCTCTTGTCATATCCAGTCTATCCATTTTAACATTAAAATCTCCAACTACAATACAGTTCCCCTCACACCATTTCCCTATTTCTAAAAATAAATTTTTGCGCTCTATTTCAGTATTAGGCGCATAAATATTTATAATTCTAAAAACCATACTCATATATTCAAAATCTACAATTAAAATCCTCCCATTATTATCATTATATATCTGTTTCACATTATCCACCACATCCTTCCTCAATAAAATAGCAACCCCACTTGAATTCCCTCTGCCATTATTTACATAAATAAAATCCCTCCATATTTTTTTTACTTCTAAAACACATACATTATCCCAGTGCGTCTCTTGAATACATAAAATATCTGAATTCTTCATTTTTACTATTCTATTAAATTTTTCCATTGTCCTCAAACCATTTGCATTTAATGACAATATATTAACCATTCTAATAAATAAAAATAAAAAATATATATATAATTTCATTATCCTCTACCTGTTATCCAGTTTCATTTCCTCTTCCACCCTTTCTCTCCCCCTCTTCCCGCCGCTTTCCTCTTCCTGTATCCTTCCCTTGTTCTTTCAATCTTTTCTCCATCATCCGTATCCGATATATCCTCCAAGTCCATGTTTTCCAGCCAACTCACCCCCTTGACATCCACATCCGTTGTGCTCCCCGTATTCATCTCCGTTTCTTGTATAGTCTTTGTGCTCCCCGTGCTCATCGCCGTCTCTGGTATTGTCATCAACTCCATAACCCCCTCCATTTCTTCACCCCCCGAGCTACTTGTTAGTGCTGTGCTTTCCCCCAAACCCTGTGAGTCCCCCGTGCTTCCCCCCAGTCCACTCCCCCCCTCCTCCTGAAAACTCCCTCTTCTTATTTCTGAGTCCATACTGCTCCCAATTTCATTTATCTTCTGGTCCTTCTTCCTTCTTCCTTCCTCCGTCTCTCCGCCTTCCACCACGTCCTCTCCTCCATCTTCTTCTCCTTCTTGCGTCAATACCACTGCTTCCTCGAATAGTGCTTGACTCCCCTCTTCAGCCATAACCTCTCCACAGTTGCACTCCGCCAATCTCTTTCTGCATCTACCACAAAAATTCCTTTCCTTCTCTCCATCACATTCTCTCGCATAGTGTCCTTGATTGCCACACTTAAAGCACTTAAATTCCGGGCAGTCTTTAACTATGTGCCCTGGTTGAATACACATACGACACACTCTGACCTGTTTGTCATGAATGACTCTGAAATATTCTGCTCCCTCCAACGTCTCAATTCTTGTAGAATAAGGTAATGATGTCACTTTTCCTGTGAACTTGACCTTGCAGAAACGTGTCCCGTCAACCACCTCCGTTCCTGGCCAAACTCTCCTCCTTATCTCCGAGACAGCCTCCACTCCCCAGCTACTCAGCTTGCCCAGTATCACACCATCTTCTACATATACTGGGAGATTCATGAACGACACCACCACTTCCTTCACATTAATATCTCTCGCCAGTATCTTGGTGTCCTTTATCCGTATTCCATCCATTAGCCGTTCTTTTCCTTTTTCATTCCTCATCGTAACTTCATACTTCTTTTCTCCTTTCATTCGGCATCCCACCACCTCTCCACACACCTCCTTAATTGCTCGCAGTAGTTCCATTGTCGTCACTTTGTCTTCTCCTTCCAACTCAATTGCCACCGTGTATTCTTTTCCATATTTCATTCCTTCTTTACCTTCATTTTTCTTCCGTTGCGCATTTTCGTTGTCCTTGTCCATTCCGTTTATCGTTTCCATGTTGTCCGTCATAGCAATTAAAAAAAATATGAATCCGAAAAGAAAAAAAAACTCTCCCCCAAGCAGCAAAACTGCAAGGGGGGAAGACTAACCAAACTTAAAAGTATTCAAATGCAAGAACAAAAAAATTATATTGCAAAAACCAATTAATTAACAAAAAAAGCTCTCGAGCAAACACTCTCCAGCAAACACTTACTCACAGCTCAAACACTCGCACCTGTCGTCACTTCTCCAATCAGGAAATGCGCATTCAGGCTGGTATGGCCGTAAGCAAAGGTGCATCTCTTTGCACACCATATAAAGTCAAAGTGAGTCTGATAAACAGACGTTGCATTCTCACCAATTAGATAAGCAGCTTGAACTTTGGCTCACTCAAAAAGTGGAAGAAATTACATATACTGTAGCCATCACTTTTTAGCACAGATAGTTGGATGAAATACAAACAAACCTTGCAAACATTTCTAAGCGAGGGCACAAATTTCAGCCTTGTGGGAAAAAACGGACAAATACAATGACTTCTGACAAATACATCATCAGCAAAAGTTTCCCATGCAGCTATCCTACTAGCCACAATAAATACACAAAAGCTCTGGATGTTGAAAACCTATTGCATTGTTCTGTGCTAAGGAGGAATGCATGTATGGACAATTTCATATTGGAAGCGCATGACACATCATGACCGGGGGGGGGGGGGGTTAGAGTGGCTTCCCAACTATCTCCTGATTGAAGTACCAGCGTGGCATAAATACAATGCTGCATTTCGCAACATAATGTTTCGACAAAATGCCAACAATATTTTACAAACAAATGTTTCCACCTTTCGATTGGTCCACAAAGTCTCCTTCACAACTGACTTCAAAGATCTCCATAAGCACAGTCAGTTGACTCAAGTCATCTTTAAGCCTGCCGCCATGCAACGGTTTATCATTAACAAAGACATCAGGGTAAAGCGCAAACGAGCACTACCATAAATTTTGCAATCGAGATTCACACATTTGGAAAATTCGCAAGGGGTCAGCACAGCCAGAGTGCAATGGCTGAGCCCCACACCGGCTGAACCACCTTCTTGATTACAGTATCTCTTTTGCTTAGTGGAGGAAAAGTCTCTCCAGTGCCAACATTTTCCGCTAACGGTAACCACTTTGTGTTCTGATAATATCATATCACATCGACCTGCGTTAAATGCCGTTTAGGAATGCACTTGCACACAGAGTAGTGAAAAAGTAGTTTATTTTGTTTACTAGATTATATCAGTGAACCACTAGATTCCCATCATGCAACACTGTCGAAAAAATCACCAATTACTTTTTAATATCTTAACCTATCTGATATCACAAATGTTTGCGATATGACGAAATACAATCACATTCAGACACACACACACACACACACAGACAAATGCATGAAACCAATTGATTTATTATCGATAACATCTCAGATTCCCTTGTGCTTTTGATTTACTCCATAAAAGAAGGGTTGTAATTCCAACATGGAAAACACAGGGCCATCAGACACCAGTCCAGTTCCACTCCTCACCAGCATTATTTCCTTTGATCATTTGAACAGGGCGAGGGAGCACAGAGCACACACAAGCTGCATTCAGTAACAATATTCTTATTTGTCTTATAAATAAAAGGCAGTTGCTCCCTGACAACACAAGGAACTTTGATCGTATTAAAAGGGCAGGGGAGACTAGCCCATAGAGGCTGCATTTAGTCAATTCAGCAACAAATGCTTACTACGAGGCAGTGTTGCTGATGAAATAATGCAACACCCCCTAGTGGACAAAAGGCTTACAGCACCTGGTATTCCCAGGCGGTCTCCCATCCAAGTACTAACCAGGCCCGACCCTGCTTAGCTTCCGAGATCAGACGAGATCGGGCGTATTCAGGCTGGTATGGCCGTAAGCAAAGGTGCATCTCTTTGCACACCATATAAAGTCAAAGTGAGTCTGATAAACAGACGTTGCATTCTCACCAATTAGATAAGCAGCTTGAACTTTGGCTCACTCAAAAAGTGGAAGAAATTACATATACTGTAGCCATCACTTTTTAGCACAGATAGTTGGATGAAATACAAACAAACCTTGCAAACATTTCTAAGCGAGGGCACAAATTTCAGCCTTGTGGGAAAAAACGGACAAATACAATGACTTCTGACAAATACATCATCAGCAAAAGTTTCCCATGCAGCTATCCTACTAGCCACAATAAATACACAAAAGCTCTGGATGTTGAAAACCTATTGCATTGTTCTGTGCTAAGGAGGAATGCATGTATGGACAATTTCATATTGGAAGCGCATGACACATCATGACCGGGGGGGGGGGGGGGGGGGTTAGAGTGGCTTCCCAACTATCTCCTGATTGAAGTACCAGCGTGGCATAAATACAATGCTGCATTTCGCAACATAATGTTTCGACAAAATGCCAACAATATTTTACAAACAAATGTTTCCACCTTTCGATTGGTCCACAAAGTCTCCTTCACAACTGACTTCAAAGATCTCCATAAGCACAGTCAGTTGACTCAAGTCATCTTTAAGCCTGCCGCCATGCAACGGTTTATCATTAACAAAGACATCAGGGTAAAGCGCAAACGAGCACTACCATAAATTTTGCAATCGAGATTCACACATTTGGAAAATTCGCAAGGGGTCAGCACAGCCAGAGTGCAATGGCTGAGCCCCACACCGGCTGAACCACCTTCTTGATTACAGTATCTCTTTTGCTTAGTGGAGGAAAAGTCTCTCCAGTGCCAACATTTTCCGCTAACGGTAACCACTTTGTGTTCTGATAATATCATATCACATCGACCTGCGTTAAATGCCGTTTAGGAATGCACTTGCACACAGAGTAGTGAAAAAGTAGTTTATTTTGTTTACTAGATTATATCAGTGAACCACTAGATTCCCATCATGCAACACTGTCGAAAAAATCACCAATTACTTTTTAATATCTTAACCTATCTGATATCACAAATGTTTGCGATATGACGAAATACAATCACATTCAGACACACACACACACACACACAGACAAATGCATGAAACCAATTGATTTATTATCGATAACATCTCAGATTCCCTTGTGCTTTTGATTTACTCCATAAAAGAAGGGTTGTAATTCCAACATGGAAAACACAGGGCCATCAGACACCAGTCCAGTTCCACTCCTCACCAGCATTATTTCCTTTGATCATTTGAACAGGGCGAGGGAGCACAGAGCACACACAAGCTGCATTCAGTAACAATATTCTTATTTGTCTTATAAATAAAAGGCAGTTGCTCCCTGACAACACAAGGAACTTTGATCGTATTAAAAGGGCAGGGGAGACTAGCCCATAGAGGCTGCATTTAGTCAATTCAGCAACAAATGCTTACTACGAGGCAGTGTTGCTGATGAAATAATGCAACACCCCCTAGTGGACAAAAGGCTTACAGCACCTGGTATTCCCAGGCGGTCTCCCATCCAAGTACTAACCAGGCCCGACCCTGCTTAGCTTCCGAGATCAGACGAGATCGGGCGTATTCAGGCTGGTATGGCCGTAAGCGAAGGTGCATCTCTTTGCACACCATATAAAGTCAAAGTGAGTCTGATAAACAGACGTTGCATTCTCACCAATTAGATAAGCAGCTTGAACTTTGGCTCACTCAAAAAGTGGAAGAAATTACATATACTGTAGCCATCACTTTTTAGCACAGATAGTTGGATGAAATACAAACAAACCTTGCAAACATTTCTAAGCGAGGGCACAAATTTCAGCCTTGTGGGAAAAAACGGACAAATACAATGACTTCTGACAAATACATCATCAGCAAAAGTTTCCCATGCAGCTATCCTACTAGCCACAATAAATACACAAAAGCTCTGGATGTTGAAAACCTATTGCATTGTTCTGTGCTAAGGAGGAATGCATGTATGGACAATTTCATATTGGAAGCGCATGACACATCATGACCGGGGGGGGGGGGGGGGGTTAGAGTGGCTTCCCAACTATCTCCTGATTGAAGTACCAGCGTGGCATAAATACAATGCTGCATTTCGCAACATAATGTTTCGACAAAATGCCAACAATATTTTACAAACAAATGTTTCCACCTTTCGATTGGTCCACAAAGTCTCCTTCACAACTGACTTCAAAGATCTCCATAAGCACAGTCAGTTGACTCAAGTCATCTTTAAGCCTGCCGCCATGCAACGGTTTATCATTAACAAAGACATCAGGGTAAAGCGCAAACGAGCACTACCATAAATTTTGCAATCGAGATTCACACATTTGGAAAATTCGCAAGGGGTCAGCACAGCCAGAGTGCAATGGCTGAGCCCCACACCGGCTGAACCACCTTCTTGATTACAGTATCTCTTTTGCTTAGTGGAGGAAAAGTCTCTCCAGTGCCAACATTTTCCGCTAACGGTAACCACTTTGTGTTCTGATAATATCATATCACATCGACCTGCGTTAAATGCCGTTTAGGAATGCACTTGCACACAGAGTAGTGAAAAAGTAGTTTATTTTGTTTACTAGATTATATCAGTGAACCACTAGATTCCCATCATGCAACACTGTCGAAAAAATCACCAATTACTTTTTAATATCTTAACCTATCTGATATCACAAATGTTTGCGATATGACGAAATACAATCACATTCAGACACACACACACACACACACAGACAAATGCATGAAACCAATTGATTTATTATCGATAACATCTCAGATTCCCTTGTGCTTTTGATTTACTCCATAAAAGAAGGGTTGTAATTCCAACATGGAAAACACAGGGCCATCAGACACCAGTCCAGTTCCACTCCTCACCAGCATTATTTCCTTTGATCATTTGAACAGGGCGAGGGAGCACAGAGCACACACAAGCTGCATTCAGTAACAATATTCTTATTTGTCTTATAAATAAAAGGCAGTTGCTCCCTGACAACACAAGGAACTTTGATCGTATTAAAAGGGCAGGGGAGACTAGCCCATAGAGGCTGCATTTAGTCAATTCAGCAACAAATGCTTACTACGAGGCAGTGTTGCTGATGAAATAATGCAACACCCCCTAGTGGACAAAAGGCTTACAGCACCTGGTATTCCCAGGCGGTCTCCCATCCAAGTACTAACCAGGCCCGACCCTGCTTAGCTTCCGAGATCAGACGAGATCGGGCGTATTCAGGCTGGTATGGCCGTAAGCAAAGGTGCATCTCTTTGCACACCATATAAAGTCAAAGTGAGTCTGATAAACAGACGTTGCATTCTCACCAATTAGATAAGCAGCTTGAACTTTGGCTCACTCAAAAAGTGGAAGAAATTACATATACTGTAGCCATCACTTTTTAGCACAGATAGTTGGATGAAATACAAACAAACCTTGCAAACATTTCTAAGCGAGGGCACAAATTTCAGCCTTGTGGGAAAAAACGGACAAATACAATGACTTCTGACAAATACATCATCAGCAAAAGTTTCCCATGCAGCTATCCTACTAGCCACAATAAATACACAAAAGCTCTGGATGTTGAAAACCTATTGCATTGTTCTGTGCTAAGGAGGAATGCATGTATGGACAATTTCATATTGGAAGCGCATGACACATCATGACCGGGGGGGGGGGGGGGGGGGGGTTAGAGTGGCTTCCCAACTATCTCCTGATTGAAGTACCAGCGTGGCATAAATACAATGCTGCATTTCGCAACATAATGTTTCGACAAAATGCCAACAATATTTTACAAACAAATGTTTCCACCTTTCGATTGGTCCACAAAGTCTCCTTCACAACTGACTTCAAAGATCTCCATAAGCACAGTCAGTTGACTCAAGTCATCTTTAAGCCTGCCGCCATGCAACGGTTTATCATTAACAAAGACATCAGGGTAAAGCGCAAACGAGCACTACCATAAATTTTGCAATCGAGATTCACACATTTGGAAAATTCGCAAGGGGTCAGCACAGCCAGAGTGCAATGGCTGAGCCCCACACCGGCTGAACCACCTTCTTGATTACAGTATCTCTTTTGCTTAGTGGAGGAAAAGTCTCTCCAGTGCCAACATTTTCCGCTAACGGTAACCACTTTGTGTTCTGATAATATCATATCACATCGACCTGCGTTAAATGCCGTTTAGGAATGCACTTGCACACAGAGTAGTGAAAAAGTAGTTTATTTTGTTTACTAGATTATATCAGTGAACCACTAGATTCCCATCATGCAACACTGTCGAAAAAATCACCAATTACTTTTTAATATCTTAACCTATCTGATATCACAAATGTTTGCGATATGACGAAATACAATCACATTCAGACACACACACACACACACACAGACAAATGCATGAAACCAATTGATTTATTATCGATAACATCTCAGATTCCCTTGTGCTTTTGATTTACTCCATAAAAGAAGGGTTGTAATTCCAACATGGAAAACACAGGGCCATCAGACACCAGTCCAGTTCCACTCCTCACCAGCATTATTTCCTTTGATCATTTGAACAGGGCGAGGGAGCACAGAGCACACACAAGCTGCATTCAGTAACAATATTCTTATTTGTCTTATAAATAAAAGGCAGTTGCTCCCTGACAACACAAGGAACTTTGATCGTATTAAAAGGGCAGGGGAGACTAGCCCATAGAGGCTGCATTTAGTCAATTCAGCAACAAATGCTTACTACGAGGCAGTGTTGCTGATGAAATAATGCAACACCCCCTAGTGGACAAAAGGCTTACAGCACCTGGTATTCCCAGGCGGTCTCCCATCCAAGTACTAACCAGGCCCGACCCTGCTTAGCTTCCGAGATCAGACGAGATCGGGCGTATTCAGGCTGGTATGGCCGTAAGCAAAGGTGCATCTCTTTGCACACCATATAAAGTCAAAGTGAGTCTGATAAACAGACGTTGCATTCTCACCAATTAGATAAGCAGCTTGAACTTTGGCTCACTCAAAAAGTGGAAGAAATTACATATACTGTAGCCATCACTTTTTAGCACAGATAGTTGGATGAAATACAAACAAACCTTGCAAACATTTCTAAGCGAGGGCACAAATTTCAGCCTTGTGGGAAAAAACGGACAAATACAATGACTTCTGACAAATACATCATCAGCAAAAGTTTCCCATGCAGCTATCCTACTAGCCACAATAAATACACAAAAGCTCTGGATGTTGAAAACCTATTGCATTGTTCTGTGCTAAGGAGGAATGCATGTATGGACAATTTCATATTGGAAGCGCATGACACATCATGACCGGGGGGGGGGGGGGGGGGGGGTTAGAGTGGCTTCCCAACTATCTCCTGATTGAAGTACCAGCGTGGCATAAATACAATGCTGCATTTCGCAACATAATGTTTCGACAAAATGCCAACAATATTTTACAAACAAATGTTTCCACCTTTCGATTGGTCCACAAAGTCTCCTTCACAACTGACTTCAAAGATCTCCATAAGCACAGTCAGTTGACTCAAGTCATCTTTAAGCCTGCCGCCATGCAACGGTTTATCATTAACAAAGACATCAGGGTAAAGCGCAAACGAGCACTACCATAAATTTTGCAATCGAGATTCACACATTTGGAAAATTCGCAAGGGGTCAGCACAGCCAGAGTGCAATGGCTGAGCCCCACACCGGCTGAACCACCTTCTTGATTACAGTATCTCTTTTGCTTAGTGGAGGAAAAGTCTCTCCAGTGCCAACATTTTCCGCTAACGGTAACCACTTTGTGTTCTGATAATATCATATCACATCGACCTGCGTTAAATGCCGTTTAGGAATGCACTTGCACACAGAGTAGTGAAAAAGTAGTTTATTTTGTTTACTAGATTATATCAGTGAACCACTAGATTCCCATCATGCAACACTGTCGAAAAAATCACCAATTACTTTTTAATATCTTAACCTATCTGATATCACAAATGTTTGCGATATGACGAAATACAATCACATTCAGACACACACACACACACACACAGACAAATGCATGAAACCAATTGATTTATTATCGATAACATCTCAGATTCCCTTGTGCTTTTGATTTACTCCATAAAAGAAGGGTTGTAATTCCAACATGGAAAACACAGGGCCATCAGACACCAGTCCAGTTCCACTCCTCACCAGCATTATTTCCTTTGATCATTTGAACAGGGCGAGGGAGCACAGAGCACACACAAGCTGCATTCAGTAACAATATTCTTATTTGTCTTATAAATAAAAGGCAGTTGCTCCCTGACAACACAAGGAACTTTGATCGTATTAAAAGGGCAGGGGAGACTAGCCCATAGAGGCTGCATTTAGTCAATTCAGCAACAAATGCTTACTACGAGGCAGTGTTGCTGATGAAATAATGCAACACCCCCTAGTGGACAAAAGGCTTACAGCACCTGGTATTCCCAGGCGGTCTCCCATCCAAGTACTAACCAGGCCCGACCCTGCTTAGCTTCCGAGATCAGACGAGATCGGGCGTATTTTTTTTTTTTTATCTTTTATTATGAAAAACAATCATTATTTACAACATTCAGTCAATAATAAATAAGGATGAACAATTCACCCTTTTTTCAAAATCTGAAGAAAAAAAAAAATTAAAAACAATTAAAATCACAATCCTTCACTAAAACCAATTAATAATTAAATACAAGTTTTCCATTTGACAGAATTTCAATAAAAGTACTCCCCCACACAAACAATTTTTCAAAATTTCCTCCACCGTATCTATATATTATCTCTATATCTTTCTCTAAAATCCTGCTAAAAAAACCTTCCACACTCACAATTTTCCCTTCATAATGACCTAGATTCCTTCTTAATCTTATCGCATATCTAGCATGACTCAGTATAAAATTCACCAAATTAAAATTTAAAACTTTACTTTTCCCACTTAAACCAAAAAGAAACAACCTCCTCCACTCCACCCCAGTAAAAATCTCTTCTCCCCAATGTTTTACTAAAAGCCCCTTTAAAAACTCGTGAAAATCTTTCAACCTACTACATTCAACAAAAAAGTGCATAAAATTTTCCACCCCCGTACCACAAATATCACATTCTCTTTTAACATCCCTATTTATTTGATGCAAAACCACATTTGTAAAAATCCTATTATGTTTCATTTTAAAATCATTGTCTTCACATTCTATAAAATTACATTTTACATTTACATTCTTCCATATTGATTTCACATCCATATTTGGAAACACCCTAGACCACACTTTTTCCGAAGCAGGAACTTTTATCTCTTTTAAAATACATTTTCGATAAACCATTTTAACTTTTAAACCTGATAAATCATGTTTCTCCCCATTACTTTCATAATATAAAACCGGTAAACCCCTAGATCTTTTGACCACCTCTTTATTTATTAAAATCACCCACTCCCCAGGAATACATCCTAATATTTTCTTATACATATTCTCCACAGTAGTTTTACTTATCTCTTCATCTACTTCAACCACATTATCATATATAGCCGGAAATGGAAGAAACCCAGGAATTACCTCATATGCTATGTCACCTATCTGCCTCATCCCAGCCCTCATAAAATATTTACAAAACAACATCATATTATTGTACTTTATCTTTGGATTTAAAAATATCGGCTGATTTAAAATATTTTCTAAAATGGTACATTCATAATAAACATTTGGTAAAAACTGCCCCCAAGCCTCAAACACTTCTCTATAAAACAAAGGTATATTACCTAACATTTCTTTCTTCATACTCATCAATAAACCATTGTCCCCCATCCTCCCAACCTCCTGCAAATACTCTTTAAAAAACCTTTTCCACCCATAATCCAATTCACCAAATAAATATTTCCGTACCATTTTTACTCTAATTGCTGTTTTCCTTACACTTAAATCTACCAACTTCAAACCCCCCTCCTCATAACCTGCAATCAAAGTTTTAAAAGCTATTTTCACCCCCTTCCCATCCCATAAAAAATCAACTACAATTTTATTCATTTCAGATAAAACCCATTCTGGCATATCTAAAACATTCATTACATAAATAAAAATTGACATCAACAATGAATTTATGACAATTACTTTCCCTTTTAATTTCAAAGACCTCCCCCTCCACATATTTACCACCATTCTAACTTTATTTATTACACCACTCCATGTCAAATCCCTAGCTTCCATTTCCTTCACCCCTAAAAACACTCCTAACACCTTAAAATAATCTTTAACCACTTTAAAAGGAAAATTCCCCTCATTAATCTTCCCAATATACATTACTATTGACTTCTCCATGTTAACCTTTGCACCCGATGCTTGTCCATATACTTTAAAACATTCCATCACCCTTTTTACACTACCCTCATCTCGAACTGTTATAGTGGTATCATCTGCGTATTGATGAATTAAACTAAAACCTCCTTGCGGAGTCTGTACACAATTTATAAGATTATCTTTTTTAAGAAATGCTGCTAAGGGTTCTACCGATAAAACAAACAATAATGCTGATAAAGGGCACCCCTGTCTCACAGATCTCTCAAGAATAAAAGAATCAGTTAAAACTCCATTACATTTCACCCTACTTTTTGCCTTCTTATATAATAATTTTATCCATCCTATTATTCTATTACCAAAACCATATTTACCCATTACCCTAAACATAAAATCATGTTCCACCCTATCAAAAGCTTTATTTAAATCTATGCTTAAAACAATTCCCCCCATCTTATCATGATTCATTTTATTTATCACATCTCTAATTGTATTAATTGTGTCAGCAATATCTCTCCCTGGCACACTATAATTCTGTGTAGGTGCTATAATATCATTTAAAACTTGCTTCATTCTATTTGCCAGTATTTTAGCTAAAATCTTATAATCCGAATTTAATAAACTAATTGGCCTATAATTCTCCAGTTTTAATTTGCTCCCCTTATTTTTATATAAAATCGTTATCAGCCCTGTCACCATAGATTCTGAAACACAATTATTCTCCTCCATATATTGATAAACTTCCAATAAAATAGGTGCTAACAAACTGGCATATATTTTATAAAACTCTGCAATTATTCCATCTACTCCAGGACTCTTATTTACTTGTAAACCCTTAATCGCATCTTTAATTTCAGTCAATGTTATCTTCCCATCACACATTTGTTTATCCTCTACATTAATTTGCACATCCACACTATCCAATATCTCCTTTACACACCCCTCATCCACCTCCCCTTTCTTAAATAAATCCTTATAAAAATTCTGCACTGTTTCTAAAACCTCTACATAATCATTGACAACTTCACCCTTTACATTTTCGATCTCTCTAATATATGTTCTCCTCTGTTTATTCTTCTCTAACCCAAGAAAAAATGAAGTACATTTCTCCCCCTCCAAAACATACTTTGCCTTACTTCTTATAATTGCACCCTTACACTTATCTATTTCATATTTACTCAATTGTGCTTTTAATTGCAAAAACTTTTCTATATTATAATTAGGTTCACTGTCACACTTCCTCATTTCTTCATCCAATTTAGCTCTCAACTCATTTTCTTCTCTTTTCATCCTACCTCTCTTTTTCCTTGCATATCTTATACTAAAAACTTTTATTTTTTCCTTAACCTTGTCCCACCACATACACTTATCATTCTCTTTCTGCTTATCCTCCATTTCACATACTATCAAAGATTTAAGTTGTTTCCCATATTCCTCATCTCCTAAATACCCTGCATTCATACACCATATTCCACCCCCTGTTCTCTCCTTATCTAATCCCACTGAAAATGTTAAACCTGCATGATCACTAAAAGTTGTAAAAACATACTTAATATCTTTCATAAAATTCCTTAAACCTTCTTTTACTAAAACCAGATCTATCCTCGTTTGTTTCAAATCCCCTAAAACCACCTGCCTTCTAGAAAATTCTCTTTTTTCTGGATTTTCCTCTCTCCATATATCAATCATTCCTTTTTCTAACATCATCTTCTTTAAAACCCCCCTAGATACATCACTTCTAAAAATAGCTCCTCTTGTCATGTCCAGTCTATCCATTTTAACATTAAAATCCCCAAC